>NW_010555333.1:0-40834 GCF_000687285.1 Phaethon lepturus | reverse complement strand
GCGGTTCCAGAAATCTGACTCGCTGCTTCCGCAGCTCTTTTTCCAAGTCTCTAACAGTTGATGAACACTCTTACGTTAACTTAGATGAAAAAACAACTTGCCAACCAGGGTTTGGCTCATTAACTGCAAACTGTATTGCATTGGGAAAACTAAATCCTTCTGTGCATCAAAGAAGGGGTGACAGTTTGTTCAGATTACTGGCTGAGTGATTGCTATTTTTATGGTAGAAGCTCCTGAATACTCAGCCAGTACTGCTTTTGGAAAGTTTTACCTGGCTTGTAAAAACTAATTTATTTACTTGCATGTATTTAACATTTAAAATAAAATGGTCTGAGGTTTTTTGTTGCTTTTTAAATTCATTAATTTATCTGCATGCATTTAACATTTAGAATAGAATGTCACTTTTCTTTGATTTTCCCCCCATCAGACAATAGTTTTGAGTTTACTCATGCGGTCCATTGGAAATAAAAATACCATCCTACTGGGCTTAGGATTTCAAATACTACAGCTTGCGTGGTACGGCTTTGGATCAGAACCGTGGTATGTAAATTTCATTTTAATATCTGAATGATACTGTATTTTTCTGCATCTCTTCCTTTATCCAAGGGAGACACTGAAGTGTGTGTACGTGTATCTGTACACACCTACATACACAGATACGCTCCAAAGGCAGAACGCCCTCCATGCAGAGCCATCACTTTGAGTTTGTATTGTTTGCAGGATGATGTGGGCCGCTGGAGCGGTTGCAGCCATGTCCAGTATTACTTTCCCAGCTGTAAGCGCACTGGTTTCACGAACGGCTGATGCAGACCAGCAGGGTAGGTTTTGTCCCAGTATGTGGAATTCTAGGCAAAGAACACTGTGAAGACAGACATGTCGGGGTGTCCTCTCTCGTAGGGCTAGTCAGTCAGCCTGCAGCCTGGCACAGAGCAGCCCATACACCTCAGCACAGGTCACAACATCTTACCGAAATCCAAGTCCCTTGGCAGTTGTAATATGTGCGGATCGCGTCTTTCGGGCACAGAGGGAAAACATTCAATGGGTCTCAACAGTGGCGAAATACTTTGCAGACTTAATATGCTGTTGATTTTCCTCACTTTTGACAAAAGTTTGCTTAGTTGTCCAGGTTGCATCCACTGCTTTCTCTCCTGCATGAGACAGCAAGGATGATGTGTATATATACTGGTCTGTGAATGAGCATAGCATGGGAAGTACTACTCTGTCCCTAGAGGGAGGTGGCAAAGGTACCTGAATAGACTACAGTGGCAATTTTTCTGTGCCCCTTATTTATTGCTACCTATAGTACAACACCATTCAGAAGAGCTTTCCTGCTTGTATCGGTTTGAAGGTGACCAGTCTTACTGATCTGTTCATAGTTCTCTGAGATAGTTATGTATGTATAAATATAGATAGATAATGGTGCATTTACTTTTCCCAGGTGTTGTTCAAGGGATGATAACAGGAATTCGAGGACTGTGTAATGGTTTGGGACCAGCACTTTATGGTTTTATATTCTACATATTTCATGTTGAACTGAATGAACTCCCCATGCCTGAATCACCAGCAGGAGGTAGTGTGGTCACACAATACCATTTGCAACAGGTATTCTTTTACTTATTAATTCCAAAAAAAGACATTAGGAGGGGATCATGTGCCCACCAGTTCTTGAGTATGACGCTGTATTACATTTTGTTATGCTGACTGTGAATGAAGCACATAAAGAGGTTCTGAAATCACTCTTGGGGAGGGTTCTCTTCAACTGGATGGTAAGGTTTGGTTTAACTTACAGTTGGTAGTAATTAGACAACTGATGACCCTGTGAAGAGAACAGACTGAGGGAAGGATGGACTAATAACTACTGTTATCACCTTTCATGTGTTTTATGTTTTGTTGTCCTTTAGTCTTTTAACCAAGCTATTAATTTGTTAAGGAAACTCAGCAGTAAGGCCTTGCAGTGGAAGAGGAAGTTGGCACACATTGATAAGAACCACGTGCTCCCTCTCCCAAGTCTTAGGACGTAACATTATTTCTTCTAAAAGAGTGCACATGGGGCCAAATGCTGCATTGGCTAGTGGAGCAAGAAAAAGTTCTTCCCACTTTTGAAATGTGTGCAGTTAGCAAGTGTAGTCTGTTAACATGTGTCTGAAGGGTCATTAATGCTTTGTGGCCTTACTGTTGTTGTTTTCAGAATTCTATAATTCCCGGACCCCCATTCTTATTTGGCGCGTGCTCTGTGCTGCTGGCACTACTCGTTGCCTTGTTTATTCCTGAACACACAAACCTAAACGTACGATCCAGCAGCTGGAAGAAACACTGTGGCAGCCATGGCCATCCCCACAGTCCACAAGCTCCTGGTGAAGCTAAAGAACCATTATTGCAAGATACAAATGTATGACAAAAATCCAGAAAGACCTTTTAGACTTTTTTTTCCATCAGCAGTTTGGGATACACATTCCAATAATTACATCCAAAATGTCATTTCTTAAGGTGTAATCTTAAGAAGTATCTTTCTGCATGAAATTCATAGGAATTAAAAAAAAGGTAAGTTTCTCCAAAGATATTGCCATTGAATTAATAATTTGCTTTTAAAAACCAACTGTTACATACTTGTCTCTTGCCATGAAATACTGTTACTACTAAACTTTACATTCTAGTTCAGAGACAACAAAGAAGGGAGTCAAGGCATGAGCATGTGTCCTTCTGTTTCCTTAAGGTGGTAAGCTTTAATTCTAGTTGTGCTAAGTCTCAGTGAGACACACTGGCATCCATGCGGACCCATTCATTTTAATGTTGTAAAATTTTGGGTCAGATGATTCAAAGCCTTAATGTAAATCTACTCAAGTGGGAGAAGGTGAATTGGTATCATTTATCTTTAAAGTCATATGGCAGGTTTTTTTTAAGTTTGTACTAATATAAAAATCACCCGAGCACGCTTGCTGAGCAGTAAAAGTTATTTTTTATGTAAGTGCATTTACTCTTTCTACTTTTGAATAAACGGTAGTATCAAACACTTGTTTAAACATTAAGTGGGTGTTTTGAGCCTACGAATTTTAATATTGGCTCAAAACCTCTGCTTTCCTAAGTACCGTTTATTATACTACTATATTTCTGATATTTGCGTAATCATAAAGGACCTCAAAACTTGAATACACAGACTGAAATATAAGCTGATAGCCTTGAATCTGTCCGTGTGCTATATAGTGGCCTTTGAGGACTGTCACAATAACCCTTTTGCATTACAGAGCTAATGTTTTAGTCCTAAATTTTCAGGACCCTTAGTACAGAAGAGAGCTTTATACAATTACTGATGTGAATTTCTCTAAAAGTGTATATTTTTGTGTCCAGTTGTATTATTTAAGTGTTCCTTTGTATAAATTTGTGTATAAAGTATTGTATAGGTTTAAAATGTTTTCATCTTGTGGTTATTGCTTAATGCTTTTTTACCTTTGAACATTCACCATGGTTGACCAAGAGCAGGAAAAAATATGTAAATATACTGTTAATAAAGTTGAATATTTTAATGAATTTTTAAATAATTGTTAATGTTTCTTGATCTGAACTGGAGTTCTGTAGCGTATGTGTGTTCTACTTCAGCAAGTGGGGGGAAAAAAGGGCTGGAGCACAGGTCCAGCACTGTGTTTTATCTGCCTTCTGCCTGTCACTATTCTCCCTGGTGGTGTTCAGCAGTGCAGGCCAGCCACAGGGGAGCTGGTGGAACAGGATGGCCATAGATGCTGGCTACAAGAAACAGGTCAGTAACAAAAGACAGTCCGCCTTCAGTACACAGCGGGCTCTGCCTCCCCTTCTCAGGCCCATTACAGCTTTGTTTCATTTTAGGTGTAAATAGGACTGGGAGCTCTGGAAAGCTGCCACAATTTAATTACCCAGTTCCTGTTTGATAACAGCTTATATATACTTGAAGAGAAATAGACCAAATTCACATTAATTTACACCTACTAAAACTTAACTAGAAACAGTAGCAGAAGCACAGACCTTAGAACTGGGTGGCTGCCATCTGGGGAGTGTAGGTGCAGCATAGTGCTGGTCCAGTAGCACTGCCTTTGCATGAATAAGCTGTGAAGAAAACTCCAGAAGAAGGTACGATGGATAAAATAGTACTGTTCTGGCACTTACCTCAGCTTGGAATTTCAGTGCAGTGGGGGTGTTGGTTTAGTACTCCTAAAACATTACTTAGTCAGAGTTTTTGATAAAAACCCTTTAATATTTCCACTGAAACTTACATGTGCCAAAACAAGAGACTATACATTAACATGGTGCTGATTTATAAACAAATACACACATTTTGCACTGCAAAACAAACAACTTAAACATACAATCCTCTGGATGCACTTTAAGTAACAAAGGTAGAAGGTATGAAATATCTTTAACCACAGAAGTAAGTAATAGTAATTTTTAAAAGTGTATTTTGTATGTTACAAATACTTGCATGCCAGTTCTTTACTGGGGACACCAAATAAAAGATGGCATAGAATGAAGCTGTTAACATGATTCTAGCATTTGAACCTGGGTAAGTAGAACAAGCTGAATAATTGATGTCCACCTAAATTTGGGTGTTGGAGTATCTTCAACTTCTGTAAGACTGTACAGTTGTTAAAAGTATGATTAGTAAAAATAAAGTGGCTTTTAGATGTTGTAACTTCTAACTGTTCAGATAGATACTTCACCATTAGAACATCTTAAGCATGGTGGCGCTGACAGATAGAAAAGTTAGGGTAACCAAGAGTGAGAATTTTAAATTATCATTTTATACCTTCAGTAAAATAATTTAGTATCTTTAGTATTAAATATATTTGTAAGTCTATATGCAATTCAAATAAGCTGGTTCCAAAATTACACAACTTTTGAAAATTAAAAGTGTAAGGGAGGATTAGTGAGGCAGTCATGCCATTATTAAAATGACAGCATCACTCTGTTTTCCAGCCCCTTCTATTTGCATCATCCTTTCTCTGAAAGGAGTCAAAAAAGTATTTACAGAGCCACACTTGTTAATTCCTGCAACTAAGTCGTCAGTGCACTTAAAGTGGGTTTTTTGGAAGACTACAAGGTCTCCAATACACTTAAGGGAAAATTCTGCACACCCCCATGACTTCACAAAGGTGGTGTTCCCACTAGGGCCGAGGCTGCCTTGGAGTTTTAGCTTTTCTTTAGGCTCAAGTATCCTGAGAAGTCAGTCAAGGTATCTTTCTTGAAGAAGATGGGTTCAGACTGACTTACAAATTATGTCAGTTCACACTGATACTTTACTAATACATTATTACAGGACATCCAAAAATCCCCCAAATAGTTAAAAGAGGACTCTTACTTTAAGAACCCTGTCTACTATCCAGGAAAATAAGCCGAGGCTGGTGTTACTGCGGCTTTTGGTGACGGCTGGGCTTTTGCTGGTAAATACGCTTTCAGGTGCTCTGTAGAACAGCAGAAGCAAGATACTGTTCATAGAACTGTAACTATTAATAGCCTTTAAGTACATTTCAAAGGAGGTCTTGTTTTGCTATTTCCATACATACCTGAGTTAAGTGTATTTTGACTAAGCCCACGTAAAGGAATGCTGTCATCTTTTTTCTTGAAATACTTGGAGTCCAGCGCCAAATTACCACCACTAGAAATAAAAAGGATTAATTAAAATTTAAGCCAAACATAGTTAGTTAGCAGTGCATTAACAGGTGTGGATACACACTCATTCAGAAAAATCTTAACTTGAAGTGGAGCTACTGTGTTTTCCTATGAACGTTATCATTTAAAGGTAAACCATCACTGAGTAGGTTAAGAACAGTCTAGAAGTAATTTTTTGACTGACCTATCACCTGATAGCCTTAGATTTGTCACCAGGAGGGACAATGAACTTCTGTTCCTTGGGACCCACTCCTGAAAGCACGGCTCTTCATTTGTTACCTACAAACCGTGCTTAGCGACCAATTATGTCTGCCACAACTTAAAATTCATTAGCATGTTGATGGAGAAAGGCAGATCACAGAACCAGCTTACTGCTGGAAGTGTTCTGCTCAGTTCCAGGCATGCATAGAAGACAAATGGCTTTATAAAAATAATAATTAAAAAAACCCACGGAAAACTCAATAGATTACACTTACTTCTCCTTATTTGCTGGATGACTACTTGCAGGAGTCACTGTCTGAACATCTGAACATCGATTCACCTTAGAAAGCTGTGTGTTAAACTGAATCTGCAGAAACAGAAGAGTTGCAGGTTAAAGAGGGCTACTCCCGATACGACGGTCCACCAGTCAATGTATTCAGAAGTGATGTTTCTATACCTTGCATAGCACTTCTGTGCAGCAAAGCACACAAGAACTAAGCGACTTAACAACAAGCATTAGCTATTACAATTACTAACAGTGATAATGTTCAAGACATGGCATTTAAGAGTACTAGGATATGCAGTAAATATTTATGCATCATGAGAAATATTAAAAACATTAAGCTTTGATATTTTATGCTATCGCATTCTTAACCAAACAGAAAAGGCAAAGTGCCTGCCTTTGGTACTGGATATTGTGAGTTGACATTATTGTTGTGTGCTGGTTCTGGAAAGTTCTGGAAGGCATACAGAGGAGAAATGGGATGATTGATTCCTGAGCTGGGAAAGGATGGTCGGTCAGGCTGTAAGGGAAATAGAATGCATCCATAAAAGGAGGAGAAAAACAATTCTTGAAGTAATTGTTTGTAGAAATTCCAAATTTAACAACTAACCACAATTGCAAAGCTAACATCTGAGTCTTCCTCATAGGAAGACAATGTCACTTTTTATAAGTCAGATGAGTTAAGCACTCCTAGCTAATATTTATAAGCTCATAGTAAGCTACACACCCTGTGATTAATATATTAAAGGTATCTAGCTATAACTCAGACACCTCTTTGCATGAACATGCCCTTGCACTTTTGAATAAGCAGCTCATCAACTGGTAGGTGACAAGGGACATCTGTACACGGACAACAAACAATAAGAACCAATATGCTATGATATTTAACAAAGACAGTAGGTAATGTTTCTCACCCCTTTTTTCATGTTTCTAAGTATCACTAATAAGAATATTCAAATAGTACACTTTGTCTAAGTTGAAAAAGAAAGGTAATTACTATGTAAGTTTACCTCACAACACGAAAATGCCACTTTTCTTTTTCACCCTGCACTTCCATCTTTTCCAAGTTAATTTTGCATTGTTTTATGTATTTTAATTAATGAGCTGAGAAAGTTCTCACTTAGAAGGCCAGGCATCAAGTAGCACCCAACAGGGTATTACATTATTTAAAAAAATAAACAAAACAACCCTGCACCCACCCAAAACTATAGGGCCAAAAAAAGATGAAAGCACTTTTTTTTTTCCTTTTAAGGCCATACATTTCAGGAAATCATGACTACACATAACCATGTCATTTATAGTTGCATCCTACCATGCCATGAGGTGAAATGGCAGTCCTAACACCACTGTGTGCACCGGCAGAAGACTCCAGCTTCTTCGTCGTCTGAATGTCATTCAGCTGTTTGTTTAACCATGTGATTACTGAAGAGAGAAGAAAAAGGTCAAGTTCACTTCCTACCTCTTGCAAGCTGCTTAAAACAGGAGGCCCTTCCTCAAAAGAAGTGACAGCTTTCAGTGTGCTATTTTTCCCCATTGAGCTTAAGTGACTAGAAGTCTTTATGTCATGAAAAGCCTTTTTGTTCAAGCTTCCCCCACCCCTACATGCCCTTCTGTTCCTTCCGCTAGAAGCAGCCCTCCGTGCACGCAACCACAAGCACCAACTGCAAGGGAAGTCTTCTCTACTTGGAGCTCTAGGTTGTTGCACACTCACTACAGACAGAAGTGAGTCATATTATTTTCCATAAATGACAATAATCACAGCTCTTTTTTACAAAAAAAGAACACAGGTAAAGCAATATAGTTGCTTCCCTTAATTTTCAGTAGCAGCTAGATCATTACGCCATTTTTACAGAGGGAGACAGGAAATTATATAAACCTACCATTTTCATTGGTTTTCAGCAACTGCTTACTTTCTTCTAGTTTTTGTATTGTAGTTTCTAGCTGTTCTTGTAGCTTGCAAACCTACAATATTCCCGTAACAACATCATCAGGAGCTACTACTATTACAAACTGAAGAAAAAACACAATACAAATAAAAAGGATCTATGAAGCTGTTCTAAAATTACTTAGAGAAGTTTGAACTCTGTTTTTTCACAAAAGCAATATGGTAATTCTTTTAAAATAAGCCCTACTTTTAGCAAGGGTTTCAACACGACAACAGCCAGAAACCTTTCCGACCTTAATTTTTCTCTGGTTAAATAATGCAAGAACTCCAAGCAGGGGAATATACTTAGTGGAAAAAAAGTTCACTCTGTTCCTGTTCTTGCCTCCTTCATCAACTTTCACATGAATATGCCCTCTAAAGCATGGCAATTAATCATTATATTGCTTTGTACTCTTGTAAATACAATTTTAGTTTTCTTCCTTATGGATGGATGGCTCTTACAAATCAGTTTAACATAAAAAGAAAAGTTACTACACGTTTAAATAAATGTGTTAACTAAGTAAAAGAGTACATTCTATTCCATGGAAAAGTTTAGGACCTTATTGCTGTAAACAAATAAGTTAAAAAACACAAAACCCAACACATTACATACAATAGCATTTACAGGACAGAGCGTTAACCTATCACAATACCTCCTGCTCTTTCATTCGAAGAGATTGTCTCGCCTCCTGCAATTCTCTCTGCTCTTTTTGAAGTCTCTCTTCTTTTTCTGCCAATAGTTTTTCCTGTTGAATTGTTACTGTATTTTTCAATTTTAATTTACTCATTAGAGTTTTCAAATCTCCTTGTAGCTTCTTGATAATTTCATTGGCCTATTAAAAAAATAATAAACCAGATATTCTCAAAATAAACATCTAAAAATAAGGAAACAGTTTCATAAGGATAATGGCATGTTCAAACAAACCTTAAGAAGTTCAGCTGACAGGGACTTAATTGTTGTCTCTAGTTTTTCAATATGACTTTGTTTTTTCTCTGTACTCTCTTCCAGTATCACCTTTAAAATATTAAAAATATTGTAATAAAGTTATGTGATAGACATCATTTATGATTTCAAGTATTTCAATAATTCTTTGAGAGATAATCCTTACAACAAATTCAGTCCTTGCTTTTCAGTCAAATTACACAGGATCTCAATTAATCCATTTGTTGTTTACAAAAAGTACCACTAGCTTTACTGCAGTACCACAGTATTAAAACAGTAGTGACCTTTGTAAAACTGAATCCAGTGTACTTTTGGTGCCATAATTTAGCATTTTTAACTACATTTGAAAGCTTACTTGCTGTATTCATCAAAACTGGTCAGCTGCTAATCTATAGAGACTGCAACTAAGGTTCTACAGAGCTTTACAGAGAATTATTTTGAAACTCGAAGGAACCTTTTGTTCTTGCGTCGCATCTAATACTTCTTTTGTTCTAATAACTAGCTGATCTTTATCTTTGATCTCTTGTTCCAGAACAGCAACCCGGGTCTGTAGCTGATTAATGAGTTTCTCTTTTTCATGACATTCAGCATCCAGAGTAGTGTTCTCCCGACGCAGTGACAGCACCTCCTGCTTTGCTCTTTGACATTCCTAGAATGTGGGAAAAGAATTTAAGAAAACCTGTAATAGTAATTTAAACAGATATACCTAAATATTAAGCATAATGTGGAATAAAGAGAAGCTGAACAAACTTAATATCCTATATTTTCTATCACATGCATAGGCAGGCAGTGTTAATGCTCTAAAAATAGTAAGTTTGGTTATGGAAATTAGTAAGCCATACATCTTCTATTCCAGAAAGCTTTGCTTTCAGTTCTCTGACTGTAGAGTCTCCTTTGTATCTCCTTTCTGTTAGATCTTTATTGACGACCTCGAGTTCTGAGAGTCTGTTCTGCAACTGTTGAATACTTTTCTGATGCAAGTTTTCTAGTTCCTTTTTCTGTTGTTCATGCTGTTGTTGGTACTGAGCTTGTGCCTGAAGCAAAGTAAAGTGTTATTCAACAAATCTAAAAATTAAGCCAAGAAACTATTCACATACAAGAATATTCTTAATTCTTTTCTGTTGTCATACCTGGAGAGCTCTTTCCTTTTCATTTGTCAGATCCTGTGTGTGTTTGTTCGTTAGAGCTGTAGTGTATGATGTCCATTCATTTTTCAGTTTGTCTAGTTCTCGGCTCTTCTCTGACAAGCTCTGTTTGACAAAGCATGAGTTTTAAAAACTTAAGCATTTCAGTCAATACTGAATGATTCTTTACTGTTACTTCTTTAAAAGGACATGGAATTATTATGCAAAGTCTAAATTTCAGCACCAGATGCCAAAATACCTGTTCATTCTGTAAACAGGAAGTAAGGCACTGAGAAGCTAAGGAGCACCTTTCTGACACTGTGAATAGAATAATCTTCATTTCCAATTGTATTTTCTTCCAACCATGATCTAAGAGTGAAAAAACAGTCTGCTGATGTTCCCTACCCTTATAACAAAAAGTGCTCTAGTAAAGGGAAGGGAGTGGGGGGGTGAGGGAATATTTCTTCAGCAGCATCGTTTCCTTTTTGATTTGTAATTCTGCATTCAAATTCAGCAAACACATTCCAGTAACTCCAACTGGAAGTGTAAAGGTGAGGTAAACAAGCAGTCCATTCCAAAAAAGCTACACATAGCGGTTTTAATGGAATTTTTGTTTCACAATAGTCAAAAAAGTCACCTTGATAATTCTAGAATTTGACCCAAATCATCCTGTTGAAACCTACATGTGAAGTCACTACTGAGCTTACCACAGAAAACCGAAAAGTAGTAGAGTAACATGAAGTTCAAGACTTCTAATTTATTTCAGAATTTTTTCGTAATTTTTCCAAATATAAGGATTTCCAACCATTCATGGAATATGTCGATTACACTTATCTTCACACAGTTAGTATATAACTTGTGTGTGCCTATACAGAGGCCTGTACAAAATACAAGTCTGGTTTTGTACCGCAAGAACTAAATTTTATTCTTCAGTTGCACGCTTCACTCATTCTGAAAACTACACTAGACTACTTTTCTTCTTTTCACTCACTCCCAAGTCCATTATCTTAGCTAGGTAGTGGCTAACCAACCAGCCCCAAAAGAAGGCACATTTTCCACAAATTAAAACCAGTACAACTTACAACAGGAAAGTTAAAAATGTACATTACCTGTTGAGTGTAGCTCAGTTGTCTGGTAAGATCCTCTTCAGTTTTTTGAAGCTTTTCTTCCAATATCATTTTGTCTTCCTATGTACACATTGACATCAAGTCAAATCCTTAGCTCCCAAAATACAAGTAGTATTTAGCTTCCATTTTATCAGCATACCCTGCCTAAGCAACCACATACCCATGATATTTGTGGAAAAGTAATCTTTTTTTAAATAGGATTCATTTGAATAAGATATAATTCATAAATTTAAAAGAAAAGGCATTAGCTCACGAGGTAATTAAATTCTTACCGAGTTTCTATAAGGAAATAGTATCGTAAAGGCTTGTTTACAAAGGAGTTGCATGAACAACAATTCAAGTGAAATACTGCAACTTTATATTATTAAAATGACTTATTAGGTGGCTATAAACATCACAGCACAGTAGGAGACGCACCAATCTCAGGCTATGAAACCGAAAGACACCACAGTCAAACTATGAGACTGTTATTTCTCATTAAATAAAACCTAGCATGCTACCAACTGCATCAACACTACCATTTTTATTTGCTATTTATAGCTACTAGCCCTTTGAAGTCCATAAAAATCTCAAAATTATACACACATGCATGCTCTTCTAAACCCAACTGCAGAACAACGACACTGAAAGTTCACAGTATTTTACTTTTGCAGTTGATGTGGCAATCAGCACAAGGCTATGAAGCACAAGACACTGAAGCATTCAGAAGCATTCAACAGCTGCATACTACATGCGCTGCATGTGTAAAATACCCGATTTTCTGCCAGTTCAAATTATAGCAGCTAGTTGAATATACATGTGGTATTTTCATTGCTAGAGTGACAGTAACAATTTAGTTTTAGAACGTGCACCCAAATAACAGCATGCAATGACATATATGAGCTAAAATAAAAAATAAACTAGAGCATAAAATTTGGTATATACTTTTGAAGTCTTAAGACTGAAAAAATGCTTAAGTACACATAGCAACAAGGCCTAGTTGCAGCTACGACAAGTCTTCATTTTACCTTAAGGCATTTCAAACAGCTGGCTAAAAACTTCTTTATTTCTGCATCATTTCCTGGTAGGAATTTTAGAGAGAGATGGGTAAGATGCTTAAAAGGGTTGGTCTCCACTACATTTAAAGAGACAGGTGTGTGATCTAGAACAGATGCTGAAGAAACTAACTGCAGCAAAAACCTAGGGAAAATAAAAAATAAACAAATGTTTAGTGTATTTCTTTTCCTGATCCTACAAGCTACTTTGAATAAACTACATTTTAATATGTGCAATAAAAGGCTGTCCAGTTTTTCTTTGAAAAAGAACTACGAAATTCAATCCTTATGATGTAGTTAATACTACAAATACCAACTAAAATGTTTGTACCTTATCATAAGAAATGTACAAAACTAATCAGTTTGCTTATTTATAAAATTTTCAGAAGCTCATCTTAGACTTAGGAGTCCAAAGCCAAGGAAGGTCTTTGTAACCAAATTCAAAAGGAAAACAGACTCCTCTCTTTTAGGTATCCTATGACGTAGTAAAATTCATAGCCGAAAATACATACTTTAGAAAATAGCTGACTACCGGAGTGGCGCTAGATACTCCGGACCAGGCTTTCCTTGGTACCCACACAAACAAAAATAACATATGGAAAGGCCACTACAGGAAGGGTGGATCTCAGGTCTCCCCCTCACGTATTAATATCTGAACACTGAAATGAAAGAAAAAAAATGTGACAAGAATGCCTTATAACTCTGTGAAACAGAATGATTTACACCTCAGTCCATCAAATTCAGATTAGCTCTCCAGCATTAAACTGTTAAAGAAAAAAGGACCAGTGTTGCATCCTTGCACTTCTGCTAGCTTGCGAAGCTTGCCAGCTTCAACTCAGATGGGGAGACTATTACTAGACATCACTTCCACTACTCTGTCCTCCCTAGACTTAGTTTTTATCAGCAACCTCCACTGACTGATACCCTGATGCATCCAGGGGATGGTTAAATTAGTCTTGTTTTATTGACTCTTCTCAGTCTGAGTGGTTGATCAGCATTTATGCTTAATGATAAGCACTTATTACCTACCTTGGGATATCTTTGTTCTGTTCCTGAATGCATTGCTGAAGCAGATCTATAAATTTTTGTGGGAAAGCAGAGAAGTCTACCAAGAGACCTTGCTGGGATTTTAAACTACATAAACAGATTGGGGAAAAAAAAAAAATTAACAGTATATATAAGTGTAATTTATTTCCCATAAAATATTTTCTTTACACTAGTAAACATGATCATGTCATTAAAGATTGCTATCATGTTATTCTCAATCCTGAACAGAGAAGAAATGTGATTACTTCTGGACAATAATCACCAGAGGGTATTTTTGATTTCAAGAGTTCTTGCAAATAGGCTGCACTAAGAAAAAAAAAAAAAGTTTTGTGGCAGAACAAATGTGCTCCTTTGAGTAAACATCTTCCTTGCAGCACAGAGTGGTATGGTTATTGGATAGGGGCACATGGAAGAAGCAAAGGACAATGAGGGGAGACCCAACTTACCAAGTTGCTTATCAAGACTTCATTTGCCTACTTGTTTATTTAATTGCACACCTTCACCATAGATGTAGTAAACTCAAAGACAAAAACAGGCATTCAACAGTGTATGCACAAAACCATACCTTGTATAACAAAACACTTCTGCAAATCTGTTTTATAAATACTATTTCACTTTTGCCTTTTGATCCACACACTGATCATATTTCTCTCTAAGTAATTAAAAAACCAACAAAAAAACAAACCCAAACAACAAAGCAGAAAACTCAACTGTTAAAGCTGGTGCCCAAAGTTGACAACAAATTCTGAGCAAGTAAAATGAGAGCCAACAGTACAATTAGTATGTAAGAAACCTGTAAGACAAAGGCTCAGGTCTGTGAATCCATGTCCATGCAAACAGACTTTCCTCTTGCAATTATTTCTTAAAATAGTTCACACACATACAATAGTCTGTAAGAAGCAGCTATGATAAACAGAAGATGTAAGCAGTACCACAGTTTATATTACTGTAGCTATGCAGGGAACTTAACATCAGGATTCTGTCACGCATATAATCTTGAGCCAATCTCTTTTCTGTACCTGACTGTTTCACCAACTGGTCAAAGAGAACAATACTACCCAAATACAGACAAAACTCCGTAAGAGAAAAATGCCCAAACCTGAATTATAATATAGAAAATTCTAAGCTAAAAATATTCCTTCATTCTTTTTTTTTTTCCATTTAGAAATGTTTCACAGACAACACATTATAATTTCACTTACCTTTGAAAATCTTCCTCAGATATGACAAGGTTGTAAAGGAAAAAAGGATCAGTATCATCAGTCAATCGAACAGCTAAATCCTGAAAAGACAGATATTTAAATATAATTAAAAATACTATAAACTACCTTGTAGGATTGCTTAAATATTGTAAACCATTATTGCAAACAATATTTAATGTTTTTACTGCTTAACCAAAAATAAGATGGCATCGCAGCAACTAATTCAGAAGGTGGAAAGCATTAACATTAACACAACTTCAAATATTACAGTGGGAAAAACAGGAAAAGTATTTCTCACAAAAATAAACCAAGTAAAAACCTTCAACTTTGAGCAGCAAAGGTTTCAAAATTTAACATGTCTTCATCATTTTACAGAAAGAAAACTATTTGCTATTTTTCCCCATCATGGAATAGAGTGTAGCACTAGCGGTCCACTGTAACAGATCACAAACACATCATTCTGGTAACTGGAAGTTTTTCAGAGCATATTGCTCCTAAAAGTTTAAGATATTAACTCGTTTGTTCCCTGGAGGTCTGCACAGGATTTTGGAAAAACTGCCTTCTCTGTAAACATTACTCCTTCATTACAAGGCTGGGGTTATGCAAAACACCTGGTACATCAGGCCCAGGCACCTGTCTCTATAACAAGGCTCAAACCTGTGTGAAGAATATAGTATTTCCTAGCAGAGGAAAGGAAGGAAACAGAAACCCAACATCACTGAAGTGTGACCACAGCATATGTACATAATACATAACTGAAACCAGTTTCAGTAATTCGGATACCAGTAACACTAACAAAACTCTCAGCTGGAGAGGTAGAAACAAACCGGAATTTACCTGTGGAGCTAGCTTACGTTAAAACTAATGCCACCCCAAACGTACTAGGGTGGGTAGGATAAGAATGCCTGCTTGGTTTGATGTCCCATTAACTGATACAAACATTTGAAGTTATCTTTTTAGACTGATCACTCACTGATGTACCCAACTGCATCTCCAGGCTCCTGCTGACAGAGGCTGCAACCTGGTACACAGTTCTTAACTGAACTGCTTCTTCACACTTAATATTATCATTGTCACAGCTAGCAGAATCTTACCAAAAAATGCTGTACTCCTTTACAAACAAATCTTTACTCAATAACACTATAACCAACTAATTATCTTAACATCATGGTAGGTGGATGCACAGCTTAAGTGACAAATTAGACATATAACAAAAAAAGATTTTAAAACTCCAGTAGTAATCTCATTGCTATTTTTCCTAATAAGACTTTCTTACTGCAAATTTAGTACATGACTTCCTTCCTACTCTGGATGAATTCCAAACATTCAAAGACTAAACACTTATAAATAAAAAGCAAAATGTTACGTCTACGTACAAGTTGTCATTTTTGCTAGTTAAGATGAGACCTTTACAAAGACAACTGCTGCTCTACATTCTTGAATAAGTGTTGAGTATATTTAAAGCGAGATGGCTCTTAGGGTCTAACTTGGGTTCCTCCGAGGGTCTCCAAATACTTTTAATTGGCAACTTTACTAAGACCCATTACTAAGACCCATTTAGCAAAACTAAAAGAGAGGGCTAAAAAACCTATTAAAAAAACACACCACCGTACCAAACCAATTAAATTACTCAAGAACTTATATAAAAAGTAAAATAAGGTCAAGTGACAAACATACTGAAATCCTGTTTTGCTTTTCCTTTGCCTATTTGTCCTTTTATACAATGAAATCCAGATAATACCTAATGAATGACACAAATATGACTAATCCACAAACCTTTTTATGAACAGGACTAGAAATGGACAGTAGCTCAATATTCACTCGAACATTTAATCTCCTGTGTACAAAAAGATGAAACTTAGTAACAAATCAAGAAAACATTCCCGAAATAACTTGTTCATTGCTACACTACAGGAATCAAATGACATTTTTAAAACAAAAGTTCAGGCAGAAGTACCAAGAAAGTTCCCACTGATGACTACTCTAAGACATCTGAAAGCCCCACAGTTTCAGTTATCATTACAGCTCCTCAGCTCAGGTTTTTTTTGTGGCTTGTTAGCCACCAAACTTTAAACAGCAAAGTTTGGAAACTTGTCCAGAAACTAGAACCTTTGGAAAAGCCTGCTGAAATTTATTAACGATTGATGAAACTTTTGATAATCATTTATACAGTGCTACCTTGTCTTCATTTACTTCTTGTTGAGCAATCCGAGAAATTACTTGCATTACAAAAACACACCCACAGACATCGGACTCTCCGTGCCTTCCAATACAGGCAAGCCAGAGTAGCCCTAACACCCGCACACACTGTCTAATCCAGGTAGGACCTGTATTACTAAAATTACTGTATTTGAGTAGAGACTTCACATAAAATATTCCATAGGCTTTCCCAAACACCAGCGCTACGCCATGCACACACACACACACGGGGGAGCCCAAATCGACTTATCCCTCGGCAGAAACCGATCGGGACGAACGTGTGGGCTCGCGCACGCCATAGAGGCAGTAACGAAGGATCTGAGAGGCGCCAAGAGGCCGCGGTAAGGCCGGCTTCAGACAGCGAGGAGGAGGAGGAGGAGGAGGAAGAGGAGGAGGAAAAGGAGGCGGGCCTGCCCGCGGAGCAACCGCTGCGGCCTGGGAGACGCGCAAACACCGGCCCGGCCAGCCGGACCTGCAGCGCTGCGAGGGCCCATGCAGGGCCGAGGCAGAAATCCCGACCCTCGTGTAACCTGCAGCAGAGACGCGCTTGCCCCCGTACCCCTAAGGCGTTTCTGTAAAGCCACTGCGTGTTTTCTCCGCCCCCTCTCCCCTGGCAAGGCACCCGCGGCAGCCACTCCAGCCCCCACTGACCACCTCCAGCCTTGCTGCGACCAAGTCCCCTTCCCTTTAACCCAGAGGGTTCCCATAAGCAGCCCCAAAGCATGAACAACGCAAGCAGCATCTCAGCTCACCGCTCGCACTAGGAGCGGGGCCTCACCTCTCGCCCAGCAGTTGTTAGGGCAGAAGGAAAAAGCCTGTCGTTCGGCAGCCCTTCTAAAGAATGCAATAAAGCTTCCGCGCAGCTGCTGAGGAAACCAAGTCAAAGCCCGCCGCACAGTTCAAGTCAACTCCTCACCTCTCCTCACAGCCCTGGCACCTCACTTGCACACACACCGGCCGGTTGAACATCCTCTCCGCCGCCATCTTGCACTTCGAGCTTGGCGCCCGGCTCCCGCGGAGGAGGAGCCTCAAGATGGAGCCGAGGCGGCGCCCGCAGAGCGTGCTGGGACGGAGATGGCGGGGCTGCAGCTGGGCAGCGGCGCGTCGGTCCCTGCGCGATGTGCCTACTTTGTGGAGAGGAAGAAGCGCTTCTGCAAGATGATCCCGGCTCCTGGGAGGCGTTTTTGCGGAGAGCATGGGCAGCAGGAGGTACCGGGTCTTGCCGGGCGGAGCTGCAGGCCCCCTCCTCCGCCTGGGGAGGGTGGGCCCTGGGGTCAGGGCAGCTCCGGGCCCTCTGGGAAGGGCTGGGGTAGGGGGAAGCCGCGGCGGCACCGCAGGGGGCCTGGGGTGGCATGTTCGCCTGAGCTGGTTCCGCAGCACGGGCACAAGAGGCTGCGCCTGCCTGTGAGCTCTGGATGTGCTAAGGCCATCGGTTCAGCCCAGGAGTAACGCTGCCATTACATTGTGGGGTTATTCTTTTAGGAGCTATACAAGTATTCTTGTCTTAATGTCTCCATTCTGGTTAACCTACCTACCTCAAAATAGATGTTTTATGTAACTCAGATGTCCCTCCACAGCTTTTCTAAAACAGGAACACGACATGCTGAAGTGTTGTCTAAAACTTTTCTTTCATAACTAGGAAGAAAATTACAGAAAAAGAATTCCATGTCCTCTTGATCCGAAACAGTAAGTGTATGTAGATGCTTTTCCCATTCTTTGTCAGAGTTCACACGATAAATGCTGATACTTTTCTTTCCATTTGGATTTTAGCACTGTATATGAAGACCAACTACAAAAACATTTAAAAAAGTGTAATTCAAGAGAGAAGCCAAAGCCAGTAAGTGCCATGTAAATTCAGCACTACTTCCTCTCGTATTTAAGCCCCTAAACATTACAGCTCTGCAGAGAATGTATTGTGCCGACAGCAGCTGTGAAATGGAAGACAGCAGTCTTAGCAAGCACTATAGAAAGGACATTATGGAAGCTGAATAAGTACTTGTTGAAATGGAATTCACATTCCAGTCTCCTCATCTTCTGTGTCCTGTCTCACTTTAGTTCAGCACAACTTTTCAGTTCTCTTAGTTACAAATGAAAATGCTGAATTCATTTCTCTCAAAAACATTCTCTAAGAACAGTCTCTCACAATGCCATTCATTCTGGTGCGAGATTGTCCTCAGAAAGCAAAGCCAGCAGGAACGCTCTGGGTGTTTTCCTACCTGTGGCAGTCTGCTGCCCTAGCCAACTGCCTGCTTCACTCAAGCTAGCAGTGAATTACGGAAAGCAAGGCTGACAGTTGCAGCCAGTGCTGAGGGAAGGAATAGGATATATGTCTCAACAGCTGTTTCAAGAAAACAGAAGATGGTTTCTTTCCTATCTGCCTTTCTGCCTTATCAGTATTGCATCTTTAGTATTACCTGGGAAACCTTAAAATGGTGTCTGGAATCAGTCTAGTAAGCATTGACAGCTTCACTCGTATGAACGTGTTCAGTCTTGTCAAAATGTGCTAGAACCGTCATTCCTCCTGGGGATTCAGGATCAGACTATAGCGAAAAAAAAATTACTTGGAATATCTTCTTTTGCAGTGGATACCTATTGCTATGCACATTATGATAAAAACACTGAAGAATTTAGCTTTTTGCTTCCTGATAATTAACATAATCAGATTTCTTTTCTTTTGATTTTTAAAGGTCTACTTTGTTCAAGATATTAATGCAGGTTTAAAAGATGTAGCAGAAATACCAGAAAAACAAGTGAGTACATTTATTTGTTCTAAAGCTCAGTCCCTATGTAATATGTTGCAATTTATCATTTGACTAAGAACTAGCAAAAATTAAAAATTCTCTTATTTATGGGTTGTGCTTTTTTTTTTCCCCCCTCCCTAAAAAGGTACCTATCTCTTCTCTATCCAAAGAAGAGCTGGAGAACTTAATTGTCAGGTTGAAAAAAGCAAGTAATGGTGAGCTTACTTAATACTGAAAATAAGATGCTTTAAATTGAATTGATTAAATATTTCAGTGTTATTTTTGTTGGTAGATCATCTTGTGAAAATGTGAGACATTTGGCACTAAACACATCTGGAGTAATTATCAGCAAGGTGTAGGCAATCCTCCAATAGCTAAATTTTACTCAGAATAAACTAGATTGAATGATAAAACACTGGTGTTTGCGCACACAGCTCATTTCCCTTCCTTTTGTGTTTTTTGTTTTCCACTCATATATCACTACAGATAACAATACAGCTCTGTTACAAACATGTGATGATAGATTTATGCTCCCAACAGACTATTTTGTTAGTGCTACAAATTGAGCTTATGTCTGACTCTTGTAACGTGTGTTACAAAACCAGAAACTCTTGGAAACTTCAAAGCTATACGTAAAAGTTTTGCATTTGCATGCAGGCCTGGAACTTCGCCTTAAGGAACAAATACTGTCCCACCAGGCTTTACAAGAAGCCTTAAATGACCCAAAGAATGGGGAATCCGCTTTTAAACACTTGAAACAACAGGTATGGCCACTGCTTTACTAATAGCTATAGATGTTTTTAAACATGTAGAATTCTGCTGCTGTAAATTCGAGTGACTCTGCATGCATAATGCTAGTCACTTCATATGGAGGAAATCTGATATGCTCTGTAACTTCATGCTTTTAAATAATAGCAAACATATAACCTTTGAATGGCTGCTTTGTTAAGTATTAGTAATAAAAGTTTATCAGACTACTGAAATAAATTACAAATTGTGTGGTGTTCTTATGAATTTTTACTTATATATTGCTATTTTATATTAACTCATAATAAATCTGAGCTACAACAGGTAAAATGTTGTATTTGCTAAGAAGTCAAAGGAATTTTTTACTTTTTCTGTAAGAGCTAGTCCTAGATTACCTGATTGTGTAACAGATACTTAAATGAATTGGAAAGCCTGAGTTTACTTTCTGCCTTTTTAATGTATATTGAACTTTGGAATTTTAAGGAAGATGGATTGCACACTGTAGCAAAATAG
The DNA here is from genome assembly GCF_000687285.1 of Phaethon lepturus. Lineage (NCBI taxonomy): Eukaryota > Metazoa > Chordata > Aves > Phaethontiformes > Phaethontidae > Phaethon > Phaethon lepturus. The sequence goes on along the minus strand of NW_010555333.1, from coordinate 20,115 downwards.
AAAGTGTTGGGAAGAAAAATTTAAAAGTGAGAAATGTATGTTTCCTGTACTTTCTTCCCATGCTCCACTTACGCATTTTGTAATACATAGGAAACTGCAGCAAAGAGAGAGGATTCTGCAGGCACTGATGCTTCACAGAAAATCCAGTACGTTGCCCATATTTTGGATGGCTACTTGGGCAATCAGCAGAGAATAATATTATAATGTGTACCTGATCCCAAAAATTCATTCCAGAAACTTCTGTGTGGAGTCCTGTGAGCAGTGGAAGAAGGGCAGGGTGCTGCTGACTAGCCAGAACGTATAATCCCTTTCCTCTGGTCACACAAGATCTTTTCCTTAAATGCATCATGGAAGGGAAGGCTTGAAAAAGTCTTCTGCAGTTTGCTGAAGTAATCCTTTTTTCTATCAGGCATTACAATACACAGTGTATGTATTTGCTTGGTTCGTAAATAACCTTTTGATGTTTCTAGGCTTCTATTTTAGGTAACATGGAAAAATTACATTTACTTGTTCCAGGAAGATGTTTTGTTGAGTTTGGAGCTGGGCGAGGAAAGCTGTCCCACTGGGTTGATGTTGCCTTACAGAATGTTGAAAATGTTCAGTTTTTACTTGTGGAAAGGGCAACTACAAGATTCAAGGTAAGAGAGAATATTGTCACATTAGCAGAGTATAATTTTTCATTTGTTGTCATTGAAGCTGCTAACACTTGCTTTTTATCTTCACAAATAACATAAAGCCTTTAAAAGTTTTGGAAGTGTGATTGCCTACATTCCCTACTTTGCCAATAGCAAATTTATTAAGAAAAAAATCTTTGTGTAGAATGTTGGAAATGTGCGGATGTTGACTTGACAAGAAAGAAGTCTGGCATTAATACCTGGAGCAAAATTACAATTATTAGCAGCCAGCCCTATGATGATCTTGTTCTGTTTACACAGGTGGATGGAAAACATAAGAGGAGAGATTCTATATTTGAAAGGCTTCAAGTTGATATTCAACATTTATGTTTAAGTAAGTTCCTTCTTGGTTTGCATAATTTTGAAATAGAGGCTTAACTTTAGATTTTGTATACTGGACTTCAAGTCAATTTTGTATGTAGCACGCTTAAATATACTTGATTTTTGAAGATCATTCTCAGTAGTTGCTTGGACACATTAATGCTGTGTATATGTATATATACACTTACATATATATAAAATGAGGATTTAAAATTTTCTGCTTCTTATTTATAGGACATCTTTATAAGTGAGAAATAACAAAACAAAAACAATTTGAAGGTTTTTTAGAACTTGCAGGATTAAACACCTTTGCATCTTTTGTTTTAGGCGTGTGGAATGAAGCAAGTCATGCATATCAATATTTTAGAATTTGTGGGAACATCTGTCATGAGGAGATGCATTAATGTCATTTACATTTCATAGGCAGTATAGAAAGGCTGAAATGGTTAAATAGGCTTCTTGGCCACAGCATCCAATTCTCTTAATTTGTTTTAGAGAAATAAACTTTTCTTTGAATAGCTTATAACTGTATGTACAGACTGCTATATTTTTAGTAGTGGTAAACATTTATTTCTTTTTTTTTAAGTGTGCTGAGATTATATTACCCAGAAAAGATACTGCCTCAAGTATAATAATAAAGATTCTGGATTGTGTGTGTTTTGGTTTTTTGGGGTGGTTTTTTTTTTTTCCCCTCCAGATAAGGTACCTGTTTTGGAGAAGACAAAACTACCAGTGGTAGGAATTGGGAAGCACTTGTGTGGTGCTGCAACAGGTACGAATTATGTATGTGTTAACTGCAGAAAGTTGAGATACTAAATCTTACAATCCGAATGGATTGATCCTCTGAACTGTCCTTTTATGCTTTTTTTGCCCTCTTAACCCCTTTTTGGTAAATGTAGCAACTCTATTCTAAACATCTGTTGACTTCAGTGGAATAGTAAATGGATAATAGATGCAAAGCTACTTTAGACAGAAGTAAAACCTTTCTTGTTTTTATAGAGTAGAACAAAGAATAGTGTGTGGTGGCATCGGTCATGCATTTGTAAACTGTTGAAAGTGTCTTTGCCTCTTCTCCAAAATACTTTTCTTTCTAAATTTGTATTGGCCCTCTGAATGTGTATCCCAAGCAAACAAATTAGAAGAATGAGTTTAAAATTATCAGGACAGAAACAAACACACTTTTTCTAATGTTATGTCTACCAAGTAAAGATAGACATCTCAAATATGACACCTATATAGGTACTGTTACAAAGCTGACACAGTTAAGCATTTAAGAAATACATGTACATATTAAATAGATTGTGCCCTGGATATCAAACTTTTAGAGCAAATACTTGGGAGGAGATCCTCCTGCAATATGCCAGTTTGTTAACCAAAGGATTGCAAATTCACTTTTGTAGAACAAATATTCAAGAGCAGAGGTTGCATAATACCCATTTCACATTTAGGGTTTTCATGTTTTCAAAGCATGCTTGTAATTTTTAGTTAAAGTTGTGTTTTGGCTTGACTTTTCTTACATGAAGACAGGCTGAGGAGTTGGGGTTGTTCAGCCTGAAGAGAAGGCTCTGGCCAGACCTTATAGCAGCCTTCCAGTACCTGAAGGAGGCCTGCAAGAAAGCTGGAGAGAGACTTTTCACAAGGGCATGTAGTGATAGGACAAGGGGTAATGGCTTTAAACTGAAAGAGGGTAAATTTACATTAGATACGAGGAAGAAATTCTTCACTATGGGGGTGGGGAGGCACTGGAACAGGTTGCCCAGAGAAGGTGTGGCTGCCCCATCCCTGGAAGTGTTCACGGCCAGGTTGGATGGGGCTCTGAGCAACCTGGTCTATTAGAAGGTGTCCTTGCCCATGGCAGGGGCGTTGGAACTAGATGATCTTTCAGGTCCCTTCCACCCCAAACCGTTCTATGATTCTGTGTATGCTTTTATCCTTCTTTGGGGGAAGTACATTCCCAACCATGATACAGCCTATATAACAGCATTGTGTTCATTGGTGGTTTTTTGGGGGGGGTATATCTGTGTTTTCCCAGATCTTGCTTTGAGATGCTTGGTTGAAAGCTATACAACTTGCTGTGATGGAGAAAATGAAGAGCCTGCACCAAAACGCTCTAGGACTGATAAGACAGAGGTGGCATTTAACAGTTCTGCTGATAATGAAAGCAACAAAGAAGAGCGTAAGCCTGTAGCTGGAATTGTTATTGCACTGTGTTGCCATCACAAGTGTGACTGGACACATTATGTAGGCAGAGAGTTCTTTAAATCAGTAGGACTTGGACCAGGAGAATTTAATTATTTTCAGAGAATGAGTAGTTGGGCCACTTGTGGCATGCGAGAAACCACAACCAAAGCCTCCACAAATGAAGAATGCGAAGGTCAAACTAATGACACAGAAGAACATGAGCAAACATTCAGCAAGACAGAGAGTGGGTCTGATACTTTACAAAGGTATGTATTTCCTAGCAAATGGACTCCCACAGAAAAGCAAAACTATGTATAGTCGTATATGAAATTTTTCTGTGTTCTTAGAATGACTCATTTTACAGAAACATTTTAATTACTAAATTTATGGAAATATTCTACTTTTAAAATACAGTTTTCATGGAGATATGTTGAAAATATTTAAACAGTCATGCTTGCCTGAATTGAAAGCAACTTCAAGAGTTTTTCCAAGCTTAACTAATATTAATTAATAAAACTATTCTTCTGACATGTTGTTCATTCTTTTCCTCCTTTTTATGAAACTAGGATACTTACTGTTGAAGAACGAAAGGAGATAGGTCACCTCTGTAAACTGCTGATTGATCATGGACGGATTGAATATTTACAACAACGAGGATACAAGGCTGCACTACAGTATTATACAGAGTCTGCTGTGTCCTTGGAGAATGTCTTGTTGACAGCTGTCCCAAGTCCATCTTTGATACCAGAGCCAACTACATGACAGGAGATAGATTTGGAAGTCGTAGGAAAAAAGCCTATAAAACTTAGCTGGATTTTTTAAAAAGCTAATTCATTGCTTACAAAAAGCTGTTTTAGTCTTTCCTGTACGCACGAAAAGGTCTTATATTTCCCAGTTTCACTAGGACTTACAAATAGGCAAACCAGTTCTCATCACTGGAAAAATAAAATCGCTAAGAATATTTGAAACCTGTTGTATGCCTCTTTGCTAGGAAGAAGTATACTTGTTATTTTCTTCCATTTACAGTACATTCTTTATTCATTAGCATTTATGACAGTAGAAGGACCAGAAGTACAACTTTCCGAATTTCCTGAAAGACAAAGGGTTAAAATAAGAGAAATTAACATACTTTATTTTCACTTTGAACTTCAGGATAGCTCTGTATTTCCTCTTAAATTATTTAAGTAGGCCTATGTACTTTCTTCCACCTGTGCTGCTAGGGCAATCTGTTAAGGAAGAAAAGTTTTTTGTAAACTGTCATCTTGATATATTTTTGGTAATTTGCTTATTCGTTCATTGAAATATTGATAAGAAAAAAGCTTGCTTAGCATTTTAAATCAAGAGCATTGTAGTAATTCATTTTTTTAAGCCTTCATGATAAACAGAATAAAGATCAGAGAGAATGTTTTATATCTGCAATGAAGTTCTTTCTGCAAGTAACAGCTGCCACCTGGACATTTGTTCAAAAGTGCTTGTTTTGATCTCATACCACAACCTTTAACCTTTAAGTTACCTTTGAGACCACTAACAGCATTTTTTTGTCATAGTGAGTTAGAAATGGGATGAAATTGGAGGTGGTTTTGTTTAGGTAACTGGATTTTCTGTCAGGGTTTGTCAGGTGTTGAAACTTCATGCTAAAAAATGTTGTATGTGGGGAACATAGGCATCTCTCCCTTACATCATCCTTTGGTAGTCCCCATGTGGACAACATCCAAAAACAGGGAAAGCTGAGCTTCATGAGACAAATAGGGCAGATCTTCCAGCACTATGTAAACTCTGATTAATTTGCAAATACAAGAGACAGTCATCAACTTCCAGTTATCCAAGCTGTAGGTAACTGAGCCATGTGTATTCTAATGTTCCATGGTTCCAGTGTGTTCCTACTAGAATATATGCTGTTCATGTGAAGACCTACAGTGCCAACTCCTGATAAAAGTGCCCTTGCCCTCAGTAAAAATCTGTTTATGGATATTTTGGAAAATGTAACTCATTTATTAAGAAGATTATTCATGTTTCATTTGCACACATATCATAGTGTACTAGTTTATCCTTCTCTTCCTCACTGTATTCCAGAAAGATGAGAATGAATAAAAAAGACATACCTGCTTTCTTGAGTGACTCCTGGATATACAAGTGCATGAATTCAATGCCAAACATTTCCTTTTGCTCCTCCTCTTCTGTATTCTCACACGGAGGGAGTATTACCTCTAACTCTAGTGGATTGTCTCTGAAGTTGACAAATCTGACAGTTCACCAGAAAAAGTTACTCTAGCAATAGGTTTTGTCCAGAGAGAACAACTCTTTTGAAACTGTATTTTGAGCAAAATAAAGTAAGTCTTTTCTTATACTAAACTCACCACTATTAAGTAAACTAAGCTAAGAAGACACCATAATAACAGTAGCTGATTGTGGTGGGAGAAAACATTGCAGTCCTCATCATTTTGTCTTCAGGTTTTCACCCCATTGTCAGCCTTAAGAGCTTCCACAGACGGGTGGATGAGAACAAGAGTGCAAATGTTTGCACTCTTTGCAAGGCACTAGCCGGCCCTGTCTCCCTCTGCTCTTAGCCCATCCCTGGGCCTATGCTTGTATGTATCTGTTTAAAGAGGTGCTGTTTCTTCCAAAACATCTGAAAACAAGCATTGTCTTACTGGGTCAGACATGATTGATCTATTTCAACTAGCATTCTTTCTCTAAAATGGCCAGCACCCAGTAATTTAAATGAAATTCAAACAACAGGAAAGTTTCTGTCACAGTATACAAAGTAATATCTCCAATTCTACCAATTAAAAATTTACATTCGTTCTCTTATTTTTCAAGCCAATTACAGCAGAGTTTAATCCAAATCCTTATAACTAATCCCTTTTGTTTAATTCTGAATGCTTGATTTCTCAATGCCAAACTTCTACTTTTTCTCTACAAATATTACTTGTTCTAAGTTATCCTTATACTGTTACACAAGTGCTTTGTGTTCTCACTAAGAAAGATTGATTGAAATTCAAATAGTAGGACTTCAGGACCCTTTAGTACAGAACTGCACTCTACTTGAGTGCTAAAAAATACCCCCAACAACTCAAAAAAAAAAAAAAAGCTTGTCACATATTTTTACTCCTAGCTCGTGGCTTTGGAGTGTGACATTAAAAGGCCAGTTAGAAGTGGGAATTTGGACCTTTCGGAAATGAGAAAATGTATTACAGTCTCGTTTTCGCTTGCGACTGTAACTATGCTAGCTTACTTCTTTAAATGAGTTCTGCTACACAAAGCTTTCTTGACCAGACCTTCAGCTGTTATGAATCTGTGTAATTATGCTGATTTTTTCTGGTATTGTGTCCATCTGTACAACTGTGGACATGACTTTTCTTTTCCACTTCCTTAGTATCACTCTATGATATACAACTCGAGGGAGGCTTTAAAACTTAGCTTCTAGTATTTTAATTTCTATTTCTGTTGCCTTTTCTTACCTCAGATTTGTCATGTCCTTCATACAAGCTGGAATATCCTTAAGTTTGTTGTTGCTAAGAACAAGAGTACTAAGATTTTTCATATTACCAATGGTTTCTGGCAAAGAGTTTATCTCATTCCTTTGGAGCCATAAAGTGTGGAGATTTTCCATTCTGTAAAATAGGTATTTGTGCAGTCAATCATGATTGCGAAAAGTAATGTTACCAATCATTAATACAAAGTAATTGATTCATTTTTACAGACACATAAAGGACTTTCATAAAGAATACAACAATTCTCAAAGGAAATCCCATATCTAAGTTAATCACCTAACCTCTGGTTGAAAATGTCATTGGCAAGAAATACTTAACTAGATAGCTGATACTGAATTTATTATTTATTGAATGGATTATTCCAGCTCATCCAAAATATCACATTAGGGCTGATAAATCCTAAGTCTGCAGTAACATTAACATTAAATTAATCTTTTGAAGTAGAATTTAATAATTAGAATTTCAATGCAATGGAATTGAGACTAAGTTGTGAGCTTTGAGCTTTATTTACCTGTCAATTGCATCGGGAAGCTCCTGGAGTTTATTCCCCCCCATATCTAACCATTCTAGATTTGGCATGTTGAGAAGAGCTGAAGGGATGGTAGTAAACTGATTCATGCACAAATCTATGTGTGAAAGCTTCTTTAAATCACTGAGCTGAAAAGAAAGGGAGATTTAATGCAAGTTTGTATAACTGTTGCATTACAGCAGCGCGGTAATAATGTTGACTGAAAAAAAAAAAAACCACCCAATTTAAAAACATTACAACATGTTTTAGAGTTAGTAAACACAGAATGGTTTCTGAGTTACCTTAGCTGATACTACATAACAATTACAGTTCTGGCCTGGAAGGTAGGTAGGTTTGAAACTGATCAAACAGAAGAACTTTATCTCCCACCTGGTAGTGAGTGCCCTAGCTGCTAAGAAGCTGAATGCCATGACTATAATGCAGATACACCTCAAGCCTTGAGAAGAAAAGGAATTTTAAACACACCACTGTCCTTAGTATTTCATACTCCATGCGATAGGCCATTTTTCATTAGTCAAATATTTAGATTTTTATGGATGAAATTGCATGGACTGTATTTTAGAGTGAACCTAGAATCATCCATGTTTTGAAGTCTACTACTACGGCAAGATATTCTAAAAATGAAACTTAGCATCATTCAGTATTGCAACACCTAAGTCCTTTGGTGAATCATGCCTTCAGGTGCTTTTACAATGTTCAAGTGATGCAAAGATGTTTTACCGCAGATCTAGTGCAACTGTCTAAACACTGAATGCCACTCCAGTACATGTAACCAAAGCTTCATGGTGTTCACATCACTGTAGTCTCAATAGGACAGAACTATGTATTTGCTATGAGCTATTAATATAAAAAGCTATCACTCTACATTACACCACGTAACTTGTATCCACATAGATTTTTTAAATTCTGGATTCTGATCAATCACAGAATCATACAGAATCACAGAATCACTAAGGTTGGAAAGGATCTTCAAGATCATCAAGTCCAACCATTAATCCAGCACCACCATGTCCCCTAAACCATGTCCTGAAGTGCCACATCCACACGTTTTTTGAACACTTCCAGAGATGGCGACTCCACCACCTCCCTGGGCAGCCTGTTCCAATGCCTGACCACCCTCTCAGTGAAGAAATTTTTCCTAATATCCAATCTAAACCGCCCCTGGTGCGATATATAGTGTATATTTTAGTCTGAAGATTTATTGTTAGGTATTACTGTTTGGACTTGACTCAATTTTGCAAGGCACTGATTGCTGTCAACTATTGCCACTATTGTTTTTTAAAATAAATTAAAACAAGTAAATGTTGTTACATACTTGTCATCTCTATCTAACAAACTAACACTTAGAGATGCAGGTGTCTCTCACATTTAAGTCAGACCAAATTAAAGCTCAATAGTCGGTGAGCAGTTTCTTTATTCTCTCTCAATTTCTTTCAACATCTCAGAAAAACATTCATTCGACTCTTTGTGCATAGGCAGTTGTATAAATCACACAAACCCTTTCCATAGCTAGCAGCTCTGGTAAAGATGCTTACAGTTGTGTCCTGGCATATGGTATGAATTTGTATTCTCAACCACAAAAGGGAACTTCTCTGTGCTAAGGCATCAGATCCTCAGTGGGGTAAATCAGGGAAGCCCTTCAGCCTAACCAAATTAACATCAGGTGTATCACTGTCCTATATGCACAACTAGGTCATTTATCTGGACAAAATAAAGATTGGCTCCTTCAACTACTCAGGGATATGTACATCCTTCTCATGTGGTTTCAGTTTGACTAGTCATACAAATATTGTTCACATATGTGTTTCTGTGGAGTAGTTGTGAAATCAGAATATCAAAGCAAATCTGAAAACATGGAGTGCAACGTTTAATGAGAATTGGGTTTGGATAAATTCAAAATATGCATTAAACAAAATGAAACTAAACCAAACAGTGTCAAAACCTGAGGAGGAAGATCACAGATACTCCGGTTAACAGCCAGTTCCAATCTCTCCAGGCTGACACAGTTACTTATTTCCTTAGGAACAGACTTTATTCTATTGTAACTGAGAAGCAGCTCCTGGAGGCTAGTCAGCTGGCCTGCAGAGAGCACAAATGAGAAATGATAAATCATAGAATCATAAAGGTTGGAAAAGACCTCTAAGATCATCAAGTCCAACTGTCAGCCTAACACCACCATGCCCACTAAACCATGTCCCAAAGTGCCACTCTATATCTTTTTTGAACACCTCCAGTGATAGTGACTCCACCACCTCCCTGGGCAGCCTGTTCCAATGTTTGACCACTCTTTCAGTAAAGAAATTTTTCCTAATATCCAATCTAAACCTCCCCTGGTGCAGCAACTTGAGGCCATTTCATCTCGTCCTATCACTTGTTACTTGGGAGCAGAGACCAACCCTACCTCGCTACAACCTCCTTTCAGCTAGCTGTAGAGAGCGATAAGGTCTCCCCTCAGCCTCCTCTTCTCCTAAACTAAACAAAACCAGTTCCCTCAGCCGCTCCTCATCAGACTTGTTCTCCAGACCCATCATCAGCTTCCTTGCCCTTCTCTGGGCACACTCCAGGACCTCAATGTCCTTCTTGTAGTGAGGGGCCCAAAATCCTCAACACAGTATTCAAGGTGTGGCCTCACCAGTGCTGAGTACAGGGGCACAATCACTTCGCTACTCCTGCTGGCCACACTGTTTCTGATACAGGCCAGGACGCTGTTGGCCTCCAGACCCATCATCAGCTTCCTTGCCCTTCTCTGGGCACACTCCAGGACCTCAATGTCCTTCTTGTAGTGAGGGGCCCAAAATCCTCAACACAGTATTCAAGGTGTGGCCTCACCAGTGCTGAGTACAGGGGCACAATCACTTCGCTACTCCTGCTGGCCACACTGTTTCTGATACAGGCCAGGACGCTGTTGGCCTTCTTGGCCATCTGGGTACACTGCTGGCTCATACTCTGCCGGCTGTTGGCCAACAGCCCTGCTTCTGCCAGGCAGCTTTTGGTACATTTATGTAATTTCTGGAAGGTTATTAATCACATGATTAGTTTAGCCTTTAAAGATTTCTTTAGCCTTATAACCGTGTGATAATATGTTTAACAACCTACTCTCTTAGGCTATACTTGCCTCAATGCTAACATTTCAGCTATGTGTAAATAGTTACTCAGAAGGAAAGCATGCATGTAGAACCAAGAGGCCTCATGAAATTAAAACAAAGAAGACTTAAGAAACGTTCATGTTCATTCTATTTGAAATACAATATTAGTTGTTTTGTGTTATCCTTATACTGTTATACAAGTGCTCTGTGTTCTCACTAATAAAGAAAAAAAAAAGAACATTCACTGAAATTCAGGTAGTAGAACTTCAGGACTTTTTAGTACAAAACTGCACTCTAGTTCACTGCTACAAAAAAAAACGCCAAGAACTCAAAAAAAGCACTTACGAACATAGGCTACCTGTGCTGTAGGCTCAGAACATGAAGCCTGTTTTTCAATATCACTTTTCTAGCTGCATTCTGATGTCTAGTACCTGCTGTGCTTACAAGCTTTTTTCTCACAGGAAGCTTTCATAAAGATCTGTCTCCTGCATCCGGCCTTTGTTTTTTTAGATTTACAGAGAATCCATGGTTTTAAGATCTCTATCTTACTGTCAAATTTAAATCGTGTGTTTTCTAACTACCCAATTAGGATTGTTAGACAGGCAAAGTGTGCAAAAATGGCATATTTGTGCAAGATTAATTTTCTTAGAAAAGCAGCTTAAGATAAAAGAAAGCACAGCTCACCAATTTCTTTAGGAACGTTTTCAATTGAGTTCCGGGATAGGTCCAGAACAACAAGATTGTGAAATCTTCCAATGAACTGAGGAATTTTCTGCAAACTAGTTCTATGAAGCTGCCATTCCTGGAGATGGACTAGTTTCAATAAGCACGAAGGTAGTGTCTGAGACAAGAAATATGAACCAGAAGAAATTCAGCTTAGCATACAAGAAAAATACAGGCTTAGGTAGAAGTTTTATTTGAAACAGTAACAGTCTTATGATTAAAAAAAAGGGGGGAAAAAAAAAAATCTTTCCTTCTTCTCAAGCTATACTGTTACCTCCCGAAATTAATACCATCAACGCGGGTCATTCTGACCACAGATTTAACCTGTCCACTTCTTGCTCCCAGGATTTAGATATCTGCACTACTGTCATTGCTTGAAAATCCTCAGGCTTGCTTTTGTTTGCCAATACAACGGAAGGCGAAACTGCTCTAAATAGCTTTTTGCATTTAAATGGTCATCTAAATTGTATTTCCTATTCTGTTAAGAAAAACAGTGAGCAGCTGAGAGCAGAAGAGCTGAGAGATAGAAAAACTACAATGTCTGTATGCTACGAGTTGAACAAGGAGCACTGGCATATGGACCACCAGAGTATTGCTGGGTGTGGCTGTCAGTCTCTCACTGGCCTCAGCATGGTTTAATTCTCATCACTTCATAGGAACTGGCATCTACATTTCTGTGTGGCTCAGAACAGACTGTTATCTTCCACTCTGTTGTTGATTCTACAGTTAGCTGCTTACCCCCATGCATTAGAAACAAGAATAATAGTATTCTGGGACTCTCCTCTTTTTCACTCTTAGAAAGTAAACAACAATAAGAAGTATTTTCATGCACCTAAACATAGAGGGTTTTCACCTTGATACATTTCAGTAGTTCTGGTGTCTTAAACAAGGATTTAGGTAATTAAACTGATAATTTGCAGTGTAAATAATTCCTAATGCAGAAAAGCCTTTCAGGCTATAATTTTGCCGAGTAAATGCTTACTATTCAGTACTAAAAAACCTCAGCTTGTTTTTACACTCTCACAACAGTGTGTCTCAATTAATTGTTAGCAAAGCAGAGCACTTCATAGATTAAAAATAGTACAACTGTAAGTGTAAAGTTGTAAATAGTAGTTTTCTAATGCATCAGTCATTCAACCCAAGCCACATTCATTCCTATCAACACTACCTTCCATTCTTCTTCCTCTATCCTTAAAATTGCTCTTCCATCTTCATGAGTAACTTTTTCTTTGAGCTTTGCTAAAGCAGCTCTCTCCTCCCAGACAAGTAGTAGTCTACGAGGGAAAGAAGATCTGTTAGTGGTGCAACAACGAATACAGGCAATAATTACTACCAGTTCTGTTTCCTGGAACAGAGAGACAGTAGTCTTTTTGAATGTCAAACAACATTTATTGTATCTGGATGCTAAATATACTATCAATTTGAGGGAAGACAAGAACATAAAGTAGTGTTTGGCTGAGGTAATTTATAGGAATTCTGTTTTATAGTTCTTCAAATTTACAGTCAGAAGGAAGACATAACTTCATTCACTTTCATCATGTTGCAGCAGGGCAACAGAATATGAAGTAATGTGGAATTAATTTCCAAAGCCGTTAATTTTGAAGCAGTCCCCTAAAAGAAAGCCTTCAGTTCACCAAATGTAAGTGCAATCAAACAAGGTCAATCAGCTAGGATTCTTTTAGCTTGATTTCCAAAGGGGACTTAAACAAGAACTATGAAAATTAGGCTAATTATCTTTCTTTCTGCTTGTATTTTCCATTAGTAACTTTTGAATTTGTTATTCCATTTCAAACATATCCGACAAATTAGGAAAAGTTCCAAAAATAGAGTGCTAAATTTCTTCACATTTTAGGAAATCACTGGCCAGGCAGAAGACCAAGTGACCCTGTCAATGCCTCCACTGATAAGAAAGCATAATAAATTAAATCTCGACTGGTTAGAATATCCACACAGGAGAGGATTTTAATATCTAAGTTTAGGGGATTTAGTACATATGCTAGTATTTTTATCACAGAACACAGTTCTTGGTTTGACCCGACCATACTGCTAGATTCTAAACACTGGTAATATTGCTGGAGTAATGACTAAAGAATTAGACTGTGGATGAGTTTGAAAAGACCAGTTAATGTCCTCTGAAATGTAACATATGACCTAGCTTTTCACATACTTAAAGATCTAGAATTTACCTACCTTCCTGCAGACCTCTCTTGTAACATATGACCTAGCTTTTCACATACTTATTACCTACCTTCCTGCAGACCTCTCCCTGAATTCCTTTTCTCTCTGTAATTCTTCATTTATCTTGTGTATTCTCACTTCCCAAAGTGTCTTCACAGCAGTGAATGTTCCAACACAAACTGCAGTTTCAGTCATGTTCCTCACATGTTCAGATTCAGTCACAGGAATCCGACTGTGAATTTCAGGCTCAATGCATCACCGCATGTATCAGCTACCAGATGGGGACAGTGACGTGAAAACTAAAATACTGCAATACCCACTAGATTATATTATTAAATTTAGTTAATGTCTAGAGGTGACAGAATTTTACCAACTCCTTTCTCTTTATAAAAATAGATAATTACACCTAGTTAGTTTTTCTTAGAATAAGAAACAGTATTCTTGCAATCTCTCTGCATTCTTAGTGAACAACTGCTTTTCTCAATTCCTTCCAATGGTAGGCTGAGAATTAACCGTAATTATTAAATGCAGATAAGAGCATTCATTCCCCTCTCAGGAAGAAATTAAGCTGTTGCCTGCAATTTATGGCAATTAAATCCTTGCAGCTACCTGGTATAAACACTTGTAACTAAAGGAGTTTTGCACTTCAGAGAAACCGAACTGTTGCTGGAAATAAATTAGTATACTTTATTTGCATTCATTTTCTTCATAGTTTAACTCATAATATATTTTATAGTTAGTAATGCATTACCTTTAAGAAAAGGTTTTTTAAATTCTTCAGATCTCTCTTTGAATCTTCTTGTAGCCCTGCCGAGTGTCAGGATCCACATTTAAAAAAAAAATTGTCCTAAAGTTTTGAAAGCATCTATTCCCTAGTGAAATAATTAATACATATTTTTCTGAAAAGCATCAAAGTAGGATACTCAGTGCATCCCTCTAAAAAGCATTGTTATTGCCGTTACTGTAGTCATTTGAGGAAGAGGTTTTTTGGAAATAAACTGGAGCCATGATACTGATATTCAGCTAAGTTTGGAGGGCTAAACTTCATGCCAACAGCAGTGTACTCTGAACACTGATGATTTGAACGCTCCCTTTCAAACTTTTTACTAATACTTGCAGGGACAAGTAGGAAAAACATCTTGCATATCCATTCGAACTAAAAAAGTCAGGATACCTTTCTTCCAAACAATCAGGTAGAGAACAACAAAAGTGGAATTTCAGGTCTTTTCATTCCCTACAATACTTGCTGCAGGTCTGTCTTTTAGAGCAATCTTTTCTATCATATTTATTCCATTATGATTTTGTGTGGCATGGATGTGCCACAATTGCTTAGTGAACATTTTTGCGTTCAAACTGTCAATCATTCCATTTTATGTTTACCATGCCTTTCACTAACATAGTTATTTGTAAAGCCTGATTATACTGAAATCACTTAATTAAAAATGTATAAGCAAGCCAATAATAAGAAGTGTAAATTGTCAGGATTGCTCCCTGTTGTAAAGACAGCATAAGATCAAATCATAATTTAATATTAAGGATACTTAACTGTTCTCTGTTAAGGAAAAATGGCAGGATTCGACAGGTGACGCAAATGGCAACCACAGTGTGGCACAATGCAGTCTGGAACTTGGGTTCCTAAAATGGGATTAATTTTTTTCCTGTAAAGAGAGGATTCTATCCTCTTTCCCCCCTTCACATCAACATGATCACATTCACTAGTTTCAAGGATTAACTCCTCTTTCAGTGATCCTCATAGCAATTACCTTTTCCAGTAATGACTAAGACATTGTGTCAGGTTTTTTCCTCTGATTAGTGGTTACAATTTAAATTGTCTTATTCTTCAGGATTAAACTTTTACTGAGATTAAGTGCTTTATCTGATCTATCATTTCTTGTTGTTTAGAGACATTTATTGAGCTATAAAACTTTTTAGGTAGACAATTAAAAATCTTTTTATATAAATTGTGCAGAAAAGAGACACTGCAGTGCAAATCTCTAAAGATATATTTGTTAATACTTGTACTACTAAAACCACTATCAAACTATACTTATTTTTAGTAAAGTTTACACTGGGCAACTCTCTTTTGCTGTGCAAAGTGTACTATTCAATAAACATTGCTTTAGAACCATGAAATATGGAAGAGGGCCTAAATATCTGATTTTGTTTTCAAAGAGATTTAATATATAATAACAGAACTACCATCAAAAGCTTCTTGTTCTTAGATCTTACTATTTGTCAGGGAAATAAAAACCGTAATAATCATGCCATCACAGCCAACAATTCAGAAGTGAATTCCCAAGCATGGCTGTAAAGCAACCACAAATTTACTCCCAAGTAATCACATCTCCCAACAACTTCACCTCCAAGCATCTGAAAAAGTTTAAGAACTTACCTCAATTATTTGGTTTTCAAGGATTTTCAGTGACTCATTGCTTTCTGGGCAAGAACAGAGATGAATTACAAATCTTGTCTGCACTACCAAAACCATTTAGAACTCAGACTCCAGCGCAATGTCAGTCTAGTTCTAATTTTAACCTATGCTGAGAATAGAAGGTATCACATGAGGCACTTCTGCAACCCCCCCAAGCATTTACCACTCTCAGTGTCTTCCCAGTTTGCTGTACATGACTGGACTCACATAAACACCTGGACTCCCATTAACAAAAGTTACAAATTGTGAACAAAAAGAACAAAGGAATACTTGTTATGTTCCACAATGAAAAATAAGCTAGTTTTGAATTAAAAATGACAATTATTTGCTTTATTCTAGTAACGTTTCTCTGCAAGATAACTGAGCTTCAAAGTGCTATTAAAGACATTAATTAAACACTTACTAATTAAACTACAAAAAGTGTTACATCACCAAGTATTTTACTCATTACTTTTGCCCGTGCTGAAGAATTCTTTTGTCAAGAATTTTAGTGCAAATTGTCAAAGTCCAGACAGAAAAGTAATCTTTACCAGTATATGCAGAGGGGTTATTACTCATCCCTTTTCATGCTTCTAAACATTAAACATTTTTAATATTCTATTTCTTCAAAGAGCCCTTGGAGAAGATAAAAGGAGAACAACTTTGTCAGAATCTTTTTCTTCAACCAAATGAAGACAGAGACAGCAATCATCACAGGTCACTATTTAAGACAGAAGCCATAAAACTGGGTGATTCTAACCAATTCTTGCACTGGAGTATAAAATGAAGATGAAATTTTAAAAATATAATTCATTTGGTTATAACCCTGTTTCAGTAGAAATATTTTTTCCTCATTATTGGCCTTAGATTCTAGCATTACTATATAGAACTTTATAACCAAAAAACCCTCTCCAGTGCATAACAAACTACCTGCCTGAACACCAATACCTATTTAAAAACACACTAACTCCTTTAGCTTTCAATCTTCTACGCTTTTTTCTTTTTTTTAAGTTATGTAAAAGGAAAAGTGATCCAACAGGATCTTTGGTATATGTATTTCTGCTCTCAGTTTTGGATTAGTTCCCCACAGTGTTTTTTAATCAGTGTTTTTTCTTGATCTAAAAAAGTCATAACTAAAAACCTAACTATTTAATTTCTTCCTCCAGATCTAGCAAAAAAAACCCACAACAAAAAACCACCTTTCCCGTTTATTCACATTTTGAAAAGACCAAGCAATTTCAGGCTCCTTGTGTGAGCAAAGTTATTCTGTCTCAAATATTTCAAACTCACTTTATTGCTTTCTATCGTACACTTGTACTTCCTCAATTTCTTTTCTCCATGGTAATCAGATTGAAAAATATACTATTCAGACTAAGCCCTTACCACAACAATATACTTGTAGGAAAGTAGCCATTAGGCTGTGTTCTTTTGTTAGTCTTGAGTGCAGTAGGTTCTTAAAGGTAAGAAGAAACAGAAGTTTGAGTCACCTGTACAGGATTGCCTGCATAAAATTCACAAATAGAAACAATATTACTACAATTCTTTGTGGCTTTAATTTTTTTTTATTTGGAATAAAAAAGTATGATAAAAATGAAATAGGTGATAAGCACGACATATTAGTCAAACTTTGCAAGAAATGACCTATATATAAAAGACCCTAACTCCAAAGTAGAAATATAAATAGCACCTTACATGTAAGCTCCCATGCTCCCTCCCCTACATTACCAGCTTTCCTCTTGCTCAGTCTCAGCATCAGGGATAGCAGAGATTCTACCTCTGGTGGCTTGTGTCTTGCATCTTCACAGCTAAAGGCAATAGACAACTTTGGTCTACAATTGTGGAGAATGCTCCTGTAGAGGCAGGTTTTGGTATATCTAAAGAAAGGAGAAAATGTCCATTTTGTGCCTCACAAATTAATTTTTAAGGCCATGTAACTGTCTTTTCTTGTGTCTGTTTGCAACTTATGTTTCTAGAAGGTATTCATAGCCAACAGTTTTCTTCATATCTCCTGTTATGAAGGAGATAACCAGTGCAATTCTCAACATCTGTTTACCTTAAAGCCCCATAAGTGTTGTCTGTTCTGAAGGCATTAACTTGAACCTGTTCATGATGTACCTCATATCCGAGTTTAAGCCTTATCACAGCATCATAGAATAGTTTGGGTTGGAAGGGACCTTTAAAGGCCATCTAGTCCAACCCCCCTGCAATAAGCAGGGACATCTTCAACTAGACCAGGTTGCTCAGAGCCCCGTCCAACCTGACCTGGAATGTTTCCAGGGATTTCTCTCACATAGTATTTTTTTAATGTTAATTCTTTGTTGTATCGGATTAATCTGTCAAATTCTACTACCTGTACATCAATAATACAAGGTGATGCAAGCTTTTAAAACACATTCTGCTTACTGTCAAGCTTACCTAATGACAGAATAACAAATGAGATCCTCTTTTTTTTTTTTTTTTTTTTTTAAACAGACAGATGCTTTCTATATGAAACAAAAATAACTGGAAAGTATTTAAGGACTGCAACTACTTCCAGTCTCTAAAAATACAGGATAGTCTAGAAAGTATTAAGGCCCTGATAGTTATCAATAAATGTTATCAGTAAGCATTTGAATAAATATGGCCTCTTGATTTGTAATTTCATAAAGAGTACCTGTGCAAGTAATTGCCAGGAAAAAGTGGACTAGCAAAAGACTTGAGAGGTTGACTCAACTGAACAACAAAAAGCTCTCCGGACATCTTATAGCAGAAGCATAAAAGGCATTTTATTTGTATATGATTTTTGCATAACTTCTTTTGGAAATTTGGATATTATTTGTTAAAATAAATTTACGTGTCCAACAAGGAAGAACTATGAGTATTTCCCTTCAAAACAGGTTAATCAGGTTATAAATACTGCAAATGTAAATCACTGTCATTCAGTCACACCAGCCTCACAACCATATGTATTATAAAAGGCAAAATAAAGACATTCCATCACCGTATTCAGAAGTCGCACCATGACCTATTCAGTTTGACAGTCCGCTGTAGAAGAAATTACAGCACTAATAATTAAAAGAAGTAACAACTAACTGATAGATTGATACCAGCTCTTGAGAACTTTTAACCACACAAAATTATATATCATATGAGTAGCAAAGGGCATGTGCTAGCAGAGCCAGCTTTTATAATTATTCAGTCTAATCCACAAAGTTTAAAGCCATGGACATTTCAAGCCATGGTTTCCTTTATTTAAGGTCTAGCAGCATCGAAGCAGGGTTCTCCAAGTAAGATTTCCACAAGTTAGAAAACCGGGCCATTGTAGCTCCATCAATGATGCGGTGATCAGCTGACCAACTCACATTCATTATCTGTGCTTTAAATACTTCACCTTTTCCATTAAACCGAGGAAGAACCTAAAAATCAGAGGAAGGAAAGAAATAGAAATATAATAAACTTTCATTAACAGATCTGTATTTTTTAATTGTTAATTTGTTAATCTAAATTTAAACATTTTGCTAAATTAGCAGTAGTGCCATTCAGAAAACAAAGACCTTTGCATTATTGATTGTGCTACGGATTAGAATATATTGCAAACCTACATAATAAACAGTCATATGCTGTTTACACCATCATGTAAAAACTGGAGGTGAAAACCTTTCATGACTCAAAAGTTTCTTTCTGAATAGTTTACTACACTCTTAGTGCTCAAAATGACAGTTTCCTTACAGCATTCCCTAAATAAAAGGCTCATAGGAATAACATAGAAAAGAGTATTTTAAATTAACACTAATTTAATTTCCAGCATTGATCTCAATTGTCTATATTAAAGAATTAGAGCCTGAAATTAAGAAAATATGAAACCGCCTTCACCATACAGAGTTCTGTATGGATCCAGCTATCTGGCACATGAAATTAAACTTCATTGTCAGAATACTTTTTTAGTCTCAGGTTTTCTCCTTGATGATAGCAAAAATGCTATAGCCATGTTGCAAAACTTGTAAAAAGACATTTATGTTGTTTCTTAGTAACTAGAAGGCTATACATAAATGTGAGTAAAATGTAACGGGATTCCAAAAAACACATCTGAACCTTTGGCATAAGGGACTTTATTTAAATATTTAGTGTGTCTGCACAGTCATCTAAAAACATCACAAAACTTTTCAGTCACAAGCTGTGCAGTTTCTGTAATATAAAGAAGAAATGTTTATATAATAAAAACAAAACAAAGGGACACACCACATTTCATTTTCATTACAGATGACCTTAGTTAGCTAGAATTAAACACTCACACCACTGAGATAAAGTTACTATACCTGTATCTTTCCAACTGCTCCAATAGCTACTTCAGGAGGTAGTATCACTGGTTTGGCATAAGTTCCACCAATCTAGAAAAGAACAAGCTGAGGATATTAGTTAACTTAAAAAAAAAAAAAGGCAAATTTCCTCTTGCATTAATTGCTACAGGTTTTGTTCATTGCATATGAACAAAATATATATCTTTTGCAAAATAAAAATACACATTATATATAAATTTTAT
>NW_010555332.1:0-45251 GCF_000687285.1 Phaethon lepturus | reverse complement strand
ATCTGCAAACTTACTGAGGGAGCATTTGATCTCCTCATCCAGATCGATAAAGATATTGAACAAGACTGGCCCCAAAACTGAGCCTTGGGGAACACCACTTGTGACTGGCTGCCAACTGGATTTAACTCTGTTCACCACAACTCTCAGGGCTCAGCCGTTCAGCCAGTTCTTTACCCACAAAGAGTACACCCGTCTAAGCCATGAGCCACCATTCTCCAGGAGAATGCTGTCATGGACACAGTATCAAAGGCTTTACTAAAGTCCAGGTAGACAACATCCACAGCCTTTCCCTCATCCACTAGGCAGGTCACCTGGTCATAGAAGGAAATCAGGTTGGTCAAGTAGGACCTGCCTTCCATGAATCCGTGCTGGCTGGGCATGATCCCTTGGTTGTCCTGCACATGCCCTGTGAGCGCCCTCAAGGTGAACCTCTCCATAACCTTCCCCAGTACCGAGGTCAGGCTGACAGGCCTGTAGTTCCCCGGATTCTTCTTCTGTCCCTTCTTGTAGATGGGTGGTCACATTGGCAAGCCTCCAGTCATCTGGGACCTCCCCTGTTAGCCAGGACTGCTGATAAATGATGGAGAGTGGCTTCGCAAGCTCTTCCGCCAGCTCCCTCAGTACTCTTGGGTGGATCCCATCAGGCCCCATAGACTTGTGGGTGTCAGGTAGCATAGCAGGTCATTAACTGTTTCCTCCTGGTTTATGGGGAGTTTATTCTGCTCTCCATCCCTGTCTTCCAGCTCAGGGAGCTGAATACCCTGAGGATACTTGGTCTGGCTATTAAAGACTGAGGCAAAGAAGGTATTAAGTACCTCAGCCTTTCCCTCATCCTTGATGACAATGTTCAATAAAACATCCAATAAGGGATGGAGATTCTCCTTGGCTCTCTTTTTGTTGTTAATATATTTGTAAAAACATTTTTTTTACCCTTTACGTCCATGGCCAGATTGAGTTCTAGCTGGGTTTTTGCCTTTCTAATTTTCTCTCTGCATGACCTAAAGAGATCTTTGTACTCTTCTTGAATTGCCTGCCCCTTCTTCCAAAGGTGATTCATAAACTCTCCTTTTTTTCTCTGAGTCCCAGCAAAAGCTCCCTGTTCAGCCAGGCTGGTCATCTTCCCCACGAGCTCATCTTGCAGCATATGGGGACCAGCTCCTCCTGCACCTTTAAGATTTCCTTCTTGAAGATTGTCCAGCCTTCATGGACTCCTTTGCCCTTCAGGACTGTCTCCCAAGGGACTCTCTCAACCAGTGACCTGAACAGGCCAAAGTCTGCCCTCCGGAAGTCCATGGTAGTGGTTTTGCTGACCCCCGTCCATACTTCACCAGGAATTGAGAATTCTATCATTTCATGGTCACTAAGCCAAACATCTCCCACCAGTTCTCCTCTGTTTGTAAACAGCAGGTCAAGTGGGGCACCTCCCCTTGGGGAGGCTCACTTACCAGCTGTGTTAGGAAGTTATCTTCCACACACTCCAGGAACCTCCAAGACCCTTTCCTCTCTGCCGTGTAATACTTCCAGCAGATGTCCAGTAAGTTGAAGTCCCCTATAAGAACAAGGGCTAGCGATTGCAAGTCTTCCACCAGTTGCTTGTAGAATGTTTTATCTGCCTCTTTGTCCTGGTTGGGTGGTCTATAACAGACACCCAGCAGGATATCTGCCTTGTTTGCCTTCTACCTTATCCTTACCCATAAGCACTCAACCTTGTCATCACAATCATTGAGCTCTATACAATCAAAACACTCCCTAACACACAGAGCCACCCCACCACCTCACTTTCCTTGCCTACCTCTTCGGAAAATCTTATAGCTTCCCATCAGCAGGCAGGTGTTCAGCCATCTCCAGGAAGGCAGGACTTCATCATGCGTAACAGTTACTTAGGAAGACAAATGTCATCACTCTGAACATCCCTCACTTCTTTCTTCTTCCCTCAGCTTTATATGCTGGGTATGGAATATCCCTTTCATCAGTTGGGGTCAGCTGTCCCAGCTGTGTCCCCTCCCAGCTTCTTGTGCACCCCCAGCCTTCTCACTGGTGGGGTGGTGTGAGGAGCAGAAAAGGCCTTGACTCTGTGTAAGCACTGCTCAGCAGTAGCAAGAACATCCCTGTGTTATCAGCACTGTTTCCAGCACAAACCCAAAACATAGCCCCATACTAGCTACCATGAAGAAAATTAACACTATCCCAGCCAAAACTAGCACAATCACCTTTGTGGTGCACCATCGCTAAGGAAAAGCATCTGCTGCCTTGAGATATGTATGTCTTTCAAAGGACATCAGTGGACCTCCTCAGTTGCATGAGTGTGTTTACTGAGAGATCAATGGGAGGTACAGGGCTGCCAGCACTGTAGGGTTCTCACTTTGGCTGGAGGTTTTCAGGTCTCTCCACAAGGAAAATGGTCCAATCTGTATTGCCTGCCTGTCTGTTTTCTTCTTCCTGTGAAGGACAATCTGGCAGAATTTTTTCATACAAAAGGACCTCTTTTCTCACTGCCTTGGCACAGACCAAGCTTTCCTTTTCCTCAGGCACTGAGTTCTTCTGCCCTGTACTTGGAGTTGCAGCTTTTACGCTTTCTTTTTGCTTGTAATAGGGGAAGGAGAAAATGAGAAGAGAACGTTTTGCTTTCTTGGGCTCAGGAAACCAGTTGGTAGCACACGGAGGGAAAAGGAGCTGAAGTCTGTGTTTAAAGAAGGGAAATATGTTAAGGCAGGTGGGAATAGCACCAGCAAAATCTTTGTGATTGTTTCAGATCACGATGTCCTAGTTCATGCTGAAACATGACAGGAGATTTTAAGCAGTGATGGAGATTTCAGGGAGCACAGGGCAAAGAGGAAGTTGTACAGGGGCAAGAGGCCTTTGAGGGAAGCTGGGGTGGTATCACAAGGAAGAGTTTCTTGGCATATGCAGAAGCTTTAACCTGGTCAGCAGATACTCTACTAAGGTCTTGTCTAGGCTGGAGTTTGTCCCCATCTGCATGTTGTAACAAATACAAATTCTCCTGTGCAAATAGTGGTCTCTGCAGTTTGTGCTCCGAGTTGCTCTGGGTTACTGTGAAATCAGAGATCATTTTCAACCTAGGAAAGGATCAGATTTGTGCAAATTAGAAAGTAAACACTTTTGTCCAAAGATGTTGCTAGATGGGCAATTGTAACTAAGTGCGGAGAGCAGCATTAGCCTCCAGGAACAGAATTAATCAAATGCCTCTGCAAATAAATTTGCTGGACTTCTAAAATTGTAGACAATATAGCAAGAGCTCTTTGAATTTACATTAAAACTACACTAATTCTTTAAACTAGTCAAATTTAATTGCATATTGTACTTTATCATGCAAATAACTGTGTTTTCTTAATACGTACTGGGGAAGAGAGGGAGAAAATTACTTCAGAACTTCCAATTAAGCATAACAGATGAGAATCAATGACATCTTGGAAATAATTTCAGTGCAGATAAGACTGGGAGGTTAATGTGTTCAGTAACTCTTAACTTTCCAAAATAAGCCGGTAGAAGTGCAAGCCACATTACGCATCCCAGGAATCTGTAAGAAATCTATCAACAGAAAAATATTCTCACTGAAGTTCTTGTTATTGATTTCCATGTTTCATTAAATGCATTGAAATTCTGCTGGCAATGAGTGCTTCACTATTGCAGTAATGGGCACTCTATAAAAGTGACAGAAAAACACAAATTTGGAGTCTCCCCACATCTGCACTTGTGTAACACGTTGAACCTGGCCCTGCACCTTATCTGCGCTGACTGAAACCTGGTAGCAGTGGAATAGCTAAGAGCTAGTAGTAGCAGCTTAATACATGTGTTCAGCCTACCCGTGTATCAGTGTGCAGCTCTGCTTTTTAATTTTTATCTCCCACATGTGCTGGACAGAAAGAATTTGTCATTGATGTATTAATTGGAGGGGAAAAATACTGGAATTATGACCTCTTTTGATTCAATTCACTAACGGTATTGATTTTCTAACGGAATCTGAAGTGAGTTTCAGTTGATTGACATCAAGGGGGAACAAAAGTTGTCACAGTGCTGAAGAAGGAAACAAAAAAAATCATAACCTTATTCTGAAAGAAGTAGTGATATGTTATAGCAGAGGTGAGAGCTCTAGTGTACACATTCCAAAAATGTTATTTATTCAAATTTCTTAAGAAATCACCATAATTCTTTTTTTTCCTAAATTTGTGGAACATCCATTCTCACATAGTGCTTGTTATCTTGAGGAGGGCAGCAGAGCTCAAATTATCTAGAAGGTGCTCTGCTGGCAGCAGCAGAATGAATTCACCTCCATTTCCTTAGCTGGAAATGTATTTACCTTGTCTTGTAGCCAATACATAAATTACTTTATGTGATAATGATCAAAATACCTAAAATTTACTGGTTTTAATACATCACTGGAAAGGACTTGTGGAAAAGGGGAATACAAAATGTATTCCCTACTAAAATGTAGCCTTAATGTGAAAATATCATCTCACAATCAATTTTTCTAGTCTCTTTCTTGATCGTACTTCTTAAAAGTGGCTTAAATAGAAATTTTCCCCCATTTTTCATACCAATTCACAAAAAAGGAAGCTTTTTTATTCTTTATGTTTCCATTTTTTTGAAATGTTTTCTGAATTCAAAAAGTATTCTTGTGTTTTCAAAACCATTTTCAGTGCAAAATAATTCAAGAAATACAAGAGGCTATAGGTATCAAATAAAAATATTCTTAAAAGTAAAAAAAAAATTTTGACTCTAAATTTTAAAGAATCCACTCAAAAGCAATAAATTGAAAACCACCACACAACTGTCCATCAGCAAGCAATTTTTATGAGAAATACCTGGTCTAAAGAATTGTTTTCAGTGAAAATGGTTTCAGTGGCAATGTTGTATTAGCACTGGTTAGTACGGAACTACTAATTGATAGTCACCGGACTGTGACCATGCAGAGCAGAAAGAGAAGTTACATACATCAATGACCTACACACTGAGCAGGCAAACACATTAAGTGTTGGCTTTAGCTTCTGAACAACACCTTTCAGGAATTTCATTTTGGACAACAGCAAACCACCTGAATTAAAATACATATTGCAAATGTCAGCCATAGTCTTTTCCCTGAAGGTCTCTTCCCTTCTCACCAGAAGCCTCCAGAGCTAAAGGACCCTTCCTCCTGGTTGTGAACTGGAAAGGGCTCTTGGGGAGTTGGATGAGTGCTGTGTGAGTATTTGTGCGGTGCAGATATAGCTGTAATTACAGGCATCCGTCGCTAATGAGTTTCAGTGCTTTGATGTAAAGAGTATGTGCTGAAAAGGAACACAAAGAAATTCTTGTATGACAAAAAGAAGACAAAGGGAAAGTGAGTAGGATTTCTCTTTCCCAGCTTCCACCATTTATAAGTTAGTCTAACCTCATTGTCCAACATTTACATCTTAGCCTAAGCTATTTGTCTAGCCTCCCTCTACAGTCAATGAAGAGATGGAGGCATCTGCAGGGAAGGTTCATCCTATGTCTCTTAGAAATGTCTCAGGATGGGATGACTCATATGCTGGATGTGCCTTTCTGTCTCTGCTGCATGAAGGAGGAGTCTTGATAACCAGCTCCAACTAGGGATGTAATGCCTTACAGCTAATATCAGGTGAAGTGAACCCCTTGTTAGATTTATCACAATAACTGTTAGTAAAATATTGTACTCTACTCTGTCTTACATGTAAATTATTAACAGAAGTAGGGCTAGATCCCTGAGGAAAACAGCAGAAGTCTCAGGCTAGGCAAATCAAATTTTTTGCTAGGCTTACCATTTACTTACAGATTTGTGAATCTACAGATCTTTCTATTTGTCCATCTTCTCTATTCTGTGTAACCGAAAAGGCCCCAAGTAGCAGCGCACTACCTGCATGTACCTCAGCGTCTTTGCAGACTAAAATAATGTGATTGGATCATCAGAATCTGTGATTCCAGTTACTCACCTACCAACTTTGCAATGGCTTGAAAGCAGCATGGCAATTTTTAAAGGACTCTGAGACAAAGCAACCTTGGCTGCACTTGATTGCCTCAGGGAATAGTTCAAAAATATGTTTTATTTAGTGGCAAAACTAGTCTGAGGCTTTTTCACCCTCACCTGGCCTGACTAACCATTCCTATTTTCATGCAGATTTTGCTGCCTCCTTTAGATGATGCTGCTGTTGTTTGTGCTGCATCAGTGAGAAAATAGATTTTTTTCTGTATTTCAGTGAACACGGATACTGTGCTACACTCAGGTGCTTGCACTGGCATAACTGAAGGAGCAGAGTGACTTGGGAGCAGTGTTCAGAACTCAGGGAGAAAATGGAGGACACGTTTTCATTGGTTTTGCTGCTGGTGGAAGATTAATGTTATCATATATACTAAGATGCATGTATGATCCTTCTGACTTTGCGCATTTCTATGTGGGAAGGGACCTTTTATTTAAGGTGCCATCAGTCAGCTCCAATTATACTTACCATGTGGTTCCTAGAGATAGTATGTCTACTTTTAGGGTTGCCTACACACAAAGGCTATGCACAGTCACCTGGGTGAAAGTGATGAAATCACGTTCTCCCACTTAAAATGAGTTAAAAGGT
The DNA here is from genome assembly GCF_000687285.1 of Phaethon lepturus. Lineage (NCBI taxonomy): Eukaryota > Metazoa > Chordata > Aves > Phaethontiformes > Phaethontidae > Phaethon > Phaethon lepturus. The sequence continues at coordinate 38,670 of NW_010555332.1, read as the reverse complement.
TTTTGAAAGATAGCTTTAGCCCAGAGATTTGTGGTGGGCAAGTATCTTTTATCCAAATATATGTCATTTCATGCTGTATCAGGCATCATCCATCTTTATGCAACCAGCTGACATAAACACCATGATGTGTTATGGTTAATTTGACAGAAATACAATCAGAGACTCACACTTGATCTGAATCCAGTCTGTCTTGCCAGGAGATCTGAGGGTGTTAATAAACCAAGGCCTTCCGCACTGCCATTTGACCTCGCCGTGCTCTCAGAGGAACGAAAGATGAACTCCCACTTGACTCTACACGGAGCCAAATTAGCCTGACCCCCACCGATGGGCCAGCTGCAGCCCAACGCGCTTTGCTAGAAACCTCTGTTTTCGATGGCAGTAGGCTCATTAATTTGTCTGAATGATCAGCTGGACAACAGCCACAGCAGAAACAAAAATGAGCCTGACTTTCATACCGGGAAAGATCTCCACAAGGTTACAAGTTGTTATTTTTTAACAGCCATAAACCTCTGTTATTTAACCTTTGAGATTTTAGGTCATGGTCCTTCTCCTGCTGCAAACCCTGAAACTAGTTGTCCCCAGCAAGCAGCAGGGACCATTTTGGAACCTGAGGTATTTCTTAAAGGGGAGAAATATGGGGAAGGAGAGAAGTTCCATCATAACACCCATCTGTGCTTCTTTAGTGCCTGGTATCCAAAATTCCCATTATGCTGGCAAGGCTCTGCAGTGCACAATATATTCTGGCTGCTCTCCCTTTTGTCCTTGACATGCCTCTTATACGTTGTGGGCCAGAGGGACTGATGAAGAGGTAGCAACATCAGTTTTATGCCAGCTGCAAATTTCTCCATTCTAGAGCAATCCTCTGCTGCACATTAAAAGCTGCTTCAGGGTCCCTTTATGTTCCTCAGGTGGGTGGACCTCAGCACAGGCTTGAATCTGGCCCTCAGAGAACTTTGCGTGATTTAAGTTCTGTGATACGTGTCAGATTTAATGGATGTTGTTTGGCTAAAATCCTGCGTGCAGTTTGAAAGTTCAGTCTGAATTTTGCCTTCATCTCCCTGTTTGGTTGTGACTGTGTCCAAGGTCTAATTAAACAAACCTTATTTCGCTCTCTTTCTCTGACACTTGTTTAACTCCAGTGTTTTAACACTGAAGCGTAGACCACAGTGATGTAAGGAGGGAAAGAAGATGATGCTACTGACTGTGGTACCTTGTATATTCAGTAAATGTACAACAAACTGCCTCTGAAACATTTTAGGTGTTGTTGCTGCAACTGGTAAAGAAGACTAACATCATCAGGCAGTACTTAGGGGATCTGTTCGCTTAATTAGAAATAGTCTGACATTTGAATTTATTAAAAACCATTCCATAAATCTCTTTATTTGCAGTAATTGATGATTCTCTCCTATCTCACTCACTTGATGTGCAGTCTGCATTACACCCGAGGAAAATATAAAAGGCTTTTATCTAACAGCAAAAGGAAATTGTATCCTTGCAGCACAGTGCAATGAAAAGAGTGGATATAAGTTTAAAGTGGTAGAGGAAATTCTAGTATTTTCATATGTTTTCAGTTATGCTGTAATTCCTGTTTTTGGTTTTAAAGATGACTGCTGTACATTGCATCAGAAATGTATTTGCTACTTCCTAAAGCAGCTGGACACATGTCATAGACTAAGACCTTTCTGATTGAAGGAGCAAACTGAAAAATCCTGTTTATACAGCATTTTTCCTAGTGTGAATCACTAAACTACTTATTAGAGTGAGGCATTTCTGGAAGAAGCCCTAACAAATAGACTAGACAAAATAGTGTTGCAGAGATTGTGAGGACTTCGAATATACTCAAAAGAGCTAGAACATAAGTAACAGACTGTGATCGCAATCTTGACATTGAGGTCCGAGATGTGGGAGCAGCTGAAAGAACTTATTACTAAAGCGCTTGCAGTAAAGGTAAAATTGCCTAGAAAAACATAGAAGGGTTAAAAATATAAAAGGGAAAAAATAGATTCCCCTGAAGAGAAATATAGAATAAGCTATGTTTTCACCAGCCAAAATTTCAGTATCCCTTCCTTCACTGTGCCTGCAGTCATTCTAGGTACCATCAATTGCTGGGGTCATTTTGCCCCATATCAATTTTGAAGTTTAGGTCATTTGGATAGCTTGAATGCTATCATAAATCAGTTACTTTACCATCATCAGCACCTTTTAAATCGACACAAACAGTTGAAGTTACACTCAAGCTGATTTGGCATCTACCATTACAGAAAAGTAATCTTTGTGTTTTGTTTCTTAATGGAAAATAAAATCTTATAAAATTGAGAATAAGATGCAATCTTCAACCAGGATGGGATCCTGAAAAAGCACCAGAAGATAGGAGAATTAGAGCCCATGTCTCTGGCACAACCAAGCCAGCTCACTTCATTTTCTATGTCTTCATTTCTCCATTTTTAACTGGAGTTCTGTAAGAATGGTTAAAATGGTTAAAATTGAACAAATATAGAGGCAAGATATGGATTGTCAAACCCATCAATTGTATTATTAGTATTTTATATGTGGTTCTTGAAGAATTGCCAACTATCAGCTGTGATTTTGGTTAGACGTTCATATAGTGAATTCTTAAGTTCTTCTTACAGTGAATTCTTCTTACGTAGCACATACCCTGTTACAATAACATTGAAGACACTGTCATGTTCTGAACAACCTTGAATGCTTGAAGTACAAATAAAGATTTCTACTTCACCACTTCTACAGTCTACCACTAGAGGCTTTGTTTATATAAAAAGAGGGCTGGAGAAAGAAATTCAACTCCAAAGAGCAAGAGAATGAAAAGTTGTAAGCTGTTCTAGCCATATGTAATAAAGAGTTGTAGGAAAACAAAGAATTACCAAAAATAAATGCCTAGCGAAGAAAGTAATAATGAAAAAAGAAGTTGGAAGATAAAGCCAGGAATACTTAGGAGACACCTCTTTGATGAGTTTTGGTTTCAGAAAACTGAGGAGAAGGATAAGGCCACAATGTTGGGTGGGAAGGGAAGTGGAACACGTTGCAGCTGTCTGTTCACCATTGCTACAAAGCAGCTAAAGAAGAAATGCATAGAATTGTAGAATCATAGAATTATAGAATAGTTTGGGTCAGAAGGGACCTTTAAAGGTCATCTAGCCCAACCCCCCTGCAATGAGCAGATACATCTTCAACTAGAGCAGGTTGCTCAGAGCCCCATCCAACCTGACCTGGAATGTTTCCATGGATGGGGCATCCACCACCACACTGGGCAACTTGTGCCAGGGTTTCACAGCCATCATTGTAAAAAGTTTCTTCCTTATATCTAGTCAAAATCTGCCCTCTTTTAGTGTAAAACCATTACCCCTTGTCCTATCGCTACAGACTCTGCTAAAAAGCCTGTCCCCATCTTTCTTATAAGACCCCTTTAAGTACTGGAAGGCTGCAATAAGGTGTCCCCAGAGTCTTCTCTTCTCCAGGATGAACACCACCAACTCTCTCAGCCTTTCTTTACAGGAGAGGTGTTCCAGCCCTCTGATCATTTTTGTATACCTCCACTGGACCCGCCCCAACAGGTCCATGTCTTTCCCGTGCTGAGGGCTCCAGAGCTGGACACAGGACTCCAGGTGGGGTCTCCCCAGAGCAGAGCAGAGGGGCAGAATCACCTCCCTTGACCTGCTGGCCACGCTGCTTTTGATGCAGTCTGGGATATGGTTGGCCTTCTGGGCTGTGAGTGCACATTGTTGGTTCATGTCCAGCTTTTCATCCACCAGTACCCCCAAGTCATTCTCAGCAGGGCTGCTCTCAATCCTTTCATCCCCAAGCTAGTACTGATACCGGGGGTTGCCCCAGTTGTTGAACCTCATGAGGTTTACATGGGCCCACCTCTCAAGCCTGTCCAGGTCCCTCTGGATGGCATCCCCATCCCTCAGGCATGTCAATAACACCACTCAGCTTGATGTCATCTGCAAACTTGCTGAGGGTGCACTCGATCCCACTGTCTATGTCATTGACGCAGATAGTAAAGAAGGTTTGCATTGCCAGTCCTGAATTTCACAGAGAAAGTTTACTGGTCTAAACCATCATCCTTCTTGGAACCATGCATCAGAATAGACTAAAAGTCTATCTGTCCTGTCTCTGACAATGGCCAGTAGTAATAGGCAGAGTAAGAGTCAAAAAAGTGCCATGACACATTCCCAGGTTCTAGTGACCTGTAAGTAAGGGGCTTCTGGGTCAGATGTGGTAATTTTGTTCTTAATAGCTGTTGATAGAGGTTTCTTCCATTAATTTTTCAAGTCCACTCTGTGTTACCACATCTTGGGGCAGGGAGATACATGGTTTAAATAGAAGCGGTGTGAAAAAAATGCCTCCTGTTGATTATTTTGAACATATCTTCTCTCAATTTCATTTGATTCTGCCTTTTTTTTTTTTTTGAGACAACAAGAAACAATGAGCTCAATGAGCTCCTTCTCCACTTACCCATGTCATCTGTAATGTTGTGGATTCTTATCACAGCTCCCTGATTAGTTTCATTGCTTCTAAAGAACTGTTCCAAACTTCTGACTTTATTTCTCCTTTCTGAACTTTTTCTAGCACCACTAAGTCCTGTTTGAGATGAAGAGGACCGGTTCTACATGACATTCAATGTAATCACAATATGGATTAATAGCATAAGAATTTTTATTCTGCTTGTTTTTCTATTTCTTTCCTAGTAATTGCTACAATATGCTTTGGTTTTTTGTCCACTATTGAGAACTGTCCTGATGTTTGAAAAGATATATTATTGTAACTGAAGGTTCTCTTTCCTGAATGGAAATAGGTAGTTTAGAACCCATTGTCATGGATTGCTTTCCCCCTTGTGCATCACTTCACGTTTATTTCAAAGAATTTCATCTGTCATCCTATTGCCTGCTTGGTAGCATGACATTTCTCCCCAGCTCTTTGCAATCAGCTTTCATTTTTATTACCCTGAACAATTTGGCATCATCATTAGTCTCCTCATTCTCCATCCTTTTTCATTTCTGTATGTTCTGAGTATAACAGACACAGCAAAATCACTTTGATCTATGGTTTCCCTCCATTGTAAAGCCCAACCATTTATTCCTTCTCTTTGTTTCTTACCTGTTAACTTCTTGTTAATCTATAATATTACTTACCCCTCTCCCCTACACAGCTTAATTTCTTTAAGAGCTCATGATGACAGCTGCCCCCAGATTTATCATGGAGTAAAGGAGGATGATACTTATCTACTTTATAAATTGCTTTCACATCTACACATGATAAATGATAGATATTAATATTTGCTAGAAAATCTGTATTGCTTTGCCTTAGATAAAAGATATTACGAGAGATGGAACTGAAGGAGCAGGAGTTTGAGGATTGCACAGTATCATGAGAAGAGGTCTGGCTGTTATACAAAAATCAGAGTCATATCCATCTGAGCCTGAGGCTTTTTGAGTTTTAGCAGAGTTATTGCTTGACTAATTTCTCTGTGTGTAAAATGGGCTTCCAACTGTGACTGTGTCAGGGTTAAATAAATGTAGGCCTGGTAGCTTATCAAAAAGGTGCCAAAGAAAGATGATTCTTTGCTAGGCTGTGAGTACAGGTCTTGACAGATTTGTGTATTAAGTCCCCAGAATCTTCAGTGGTTCAGTCATCTGACTTTTCACTGAGGGTTTTGATGTCTGCTGCTTTTTTATTTTGCTAGGAAGTGACCCACTAAAAGCCTGTTCATAGAACAGCCAAAAAAAAAAAAAAAAAAAAGAGTGAAACAGTACATCTGTAATGCAGGGGAAAAAATGTTTTGGCATGTAAATTTATCTCCACTTCATTGCCAAATAATTCTGAGCATTGACTTCTCAAAGTTTACCCATCTTGCTCTGTTTCTAATAATGGTCACGCAGCTTTTCTTAAAGTAAACTTTTTAGCTATGTAGCACAATACTGTAATAAAAATGAAAAATGAGTCAAAATGTCACTATTAGAGTTTTTGCCAAGCCCCATAATCAAGGTTTTTGTTTGACCAAAGTTAGGATCCATACTGGCTGCTCCTGATGTCAGCTGTTATCATTACACTGATTTTAAGAGGAGTCTTTTCAGGACCTTAATGAGCAGAAATACATTTCATAATTCAGCTCTGAAATATTGCACAAATGACAGAGAGTCGGGATGGAGTGACAGAGTAAACAAAAGATAATCTGACTGCACTAGCTGGCGGAACTGAAATCAAATGTGAGTAATAATTGAGTAGCGTATAGGAGATTTGGGAAAATCAGATTTTGCAGTTCTCTTAATTATCCTTCATTATATTAGCCCTACTCAGGGAGATGGGTTAAAATGTGAATTCTATTTGGACAATGCGCTAGTGAAGAGAAGCAAGAGATTCATTATGTATGAGCCAAAGAGTTTTAATACCTTGTTATTAGAATCTAAACCGTGCAAATCACTGTTGCAGATTTGAAGATCCTTGGGTTTGGTTCTTCTTGGTGTTACGCACAGCTAAGGGCAGGGACGCTACACTGCTGTCGCGTTGGCCATCTGCAGCCCCCTCTCAAAAACTCCTGCCCTCTGCTTTTGTGCCTTGGTCTCAGCAAACAAGGGGTATAAAAACCACTGGCCTGGACCATGTATCATGTTGCAAATGAAGCCTCTGAGTGCAAAGAAACTAAAAACTCCAAACAGTGTTTGAAACAAAACTCAAAAGACCTTCAAAAGTAGAGTAGGCGAGAATGAAATTGATATTCAAAGCCGTAAGGTAACAGGGCCAAGCTGCGTGGTTCCTGCCTGCCATAACGCATCTCCCTCTGACGCGCTTGGACGTTGGAGCCAGGCGCAGAGAGGCCGGTGTTAACAGCCAAGTCCAGCTCTGACTTTGTTTACATTCCTTTGCAATTTAGAAGAGATTTGTCATTAATATGCAATGTCAAACTTTGTAAAGTCATCTTTACCGATCCTGACTGCAAACACATGGTTGTCATTCATAGTCACCACAGAGATCTCCATAGATCTTTGCTTTGTCTAAGTTGGTGAGGAATAAAGTAGTGATCATGATAGTGACTTGTACCAGGTTTTTTAATTCTGCTTAGCAACTTGGGTTATTTATAAATATAAAAGTTTATAGCTGTATAAAATGCCTCTAAAAGCTGAGCATGTTTTGTCTCTTCTAAACATTGATTTAAAAATACATTTTTTCAGGTTGAATCCTGAAAAACGAGATCTTGAAAAAAAGGTATTTTAAGGTGGTTACATTTATCTAAATACCACCCAGCTGCCCAGATTGGCTCATCTTGACTGGAATGAGATGTAATTAAGCACTGTGAATTGAATGTTAAATTCAATAAAAAGCTTTCAGTAAGTTAATGAAAAATCATTTTTACCAAGCAGGACAGAAGTCTGTAGATTCCAAATGCATACATTCCTTTCCCATAACCTTGATCTACAAAGAAAATCCTCTCTTCAGTTATTGAAAAAGACTGAAAACAGATAAGCGGGTTAATAAAAATTGGGAAACCCTGTGAAATTACGTTATGTGCTTTCCTAATATAAGTAATAGATTTGTCCACTCAGTATTTGATACATTTTTTATCATTAGAAACTTCTTTGTAAGTAACTAGTAAGCACAGAAAATTGTTTCTATGGATAACTCACAGAAGAGGCCTGAGATAACAAGACCAGATCGTTCATTGGGTCTTTGTATTTCTTCAATGAGAAAAAAAGAAAAGACAGTAACAGCTTTGCAAGTGGTTACAATTCTCAGATAGAAATTTGTGCATACAGATTATCATAAAGCATGAATCATGAAGATCTCATTATGTGATTGTGCAAATACACATTAATTACACAATTACAAGTATCTATGGTGATGAAATATGATAAATTATATGACTTGGTTCATTTGCTGAATGCAATGCCATTAGCTACTAGAGGTCCATAGATGAGTTTCTTTTTGTGATTCACTGACATTTTAATATTATGAGGGAATTATAAATTATTGTAACAACAGATGATAAAAGCAGATGGAATAAACAACTGAAGCCAAGATGATTTACACAGCTTTAAACTGAACAGTTTGTGTATTTATCTAGCTATAAATGTTTTGCTCCATGATCATGAGTTCTGTTTGGAAAGAAAGTTTCCAAAAAACAGTGGCATATCTGGAAAAGACTCTTTAAACATGTGTCTTAAAATCGTAAGCAGTACTGAACTGAAAATAGTCAGTGGAAGGTAATGTAGGGCTGTCAAAGACACAGTTGTACTGGCTCACTTGAGAAATTGGGGACAGGCACTGCTGGCTGGAGACTTTGTGAGTGCGATCTAGTTTATTTACCTTAAAGGACTAATAGGATAGTCACTACCAGAGACCTATCTATCCTTCCTGCCTCAAACATCCCTCTGAGGACAGATCAAGGACTTTCTGGGGAAGTTTATCTCTTTCTGTTGATTACAGGAGAAGCCTTGATGTCTGACTTGAAGGTGTTGCTTAGTGTAGAGGTAATTAATGTTAGGAGAGATGAATCCTGCCTATGAATGTGATGCAGGACTAGACCTCATGCTTGCAGGAGCACTGGGTAGGTATGATATCTTCCAGTCAAGTTTCCAAAGGAGTAGCTTGCTCTCCTCACTATAACATCTCCCACTGTGTTTTGGGTATAGGTCTCAATCCATGACACAAGCATGTCTTGTATGAAATCCCTCACCATCATCTTCACAGAATCACAGAATCGTTGAGCCTGGAAGGGACCTCTAGAGACCATCTGGCCCACTCAAGCAGGGCCAACTAAAGCCAGTTGCCCACAACCATGTCCAGACAGCTTTTTAATATCTCCAAGAATAGAGACTCCATGGCCTCCCTCAGCAACCTGTGCCAGTGCTCCTTCACTCTCACAGTAAAAACAGTGTTTCGTGATATTCAGAGGGAACCTCCCATGTTTCTGTGTGTGCCTCTAGCCCCTGCTCCTGTCACTGGTTACCACTGAAAAGAGCCTGGCTCTGTCTTCTTTGCACCCTCCCTTCAGGTGTTTATATACATATATAAGATCCCCCCGGAGCCTTCTCTTCTCCAGGCTAAACAGTCCCAGCTCTCAGCCTTTCCTCATAGGAGAGATGCTCCAGTGCCTTCATCATCTTTGTGGCCTTCTGCTGGCCTCTCTCCAGTACGTCTGTGTCTCTCTTGTACTGAGGAGCCCAGAACTGGACACAGTACTCAAGGTATGGCCTCACCAGTGCTAAGTGGAGGAGAAGGATCACCTTCCCTGAGCTGTGGGCAATACTTTATCTAATGCAGCCCAGGACACCGTTAGCCACCTTTGCTGCAAGGGCACATTGCTGGCTCACGTTCAACTCTGTGTCCACCAAGACCCCCAGGTCCTTTTATGCAAAGCTGCTTTCCAGATGGGTGCTTCACAGCATATATTGGTGCCTGGTGTTTCTCCTCTCCAGGCACAAGATTTTGCCTGTCAAGGTCCCTCTGCGTGGTAGCACAACCCTCTGGCAAATCAGCCACTCCTCCCATACAGTCTCAATACTGTATTTTGCTTTTCACCAATACACAGCTCTTCTGTCTGACACTGACACTTAATTCTTCTGACTGATGAGGATAACAAAGTATGTTGCTGCTCAAACTATCTTGTTGTCCTCGAGCTCAGTCTTGCTCCACATAGACCAGCAAAGTCTAATGAATCCTGCTAATCTACGCCTAGCCATTGCATTTGTAAAGAAACAGCTGCTGCAGAGTACAGTCTTTCAATACCCAACTTGTAAGGAAACCTCCTGCAGAGTACAGTCTTTCAATACCCAACTTGTAAGAAAGTCTCATGTTCCTCCCCACTTCAATCACTTCATAAAGATAAACTGTAACTCTTACTTCAAACCAGAACTGAAGGTGTCATCACTTCATAAAGATAAACTGTAACTCTTACTTTGAACCAGAACTGAAGGTGTCACGGCAAAGAATCTGCAGTTTTTAAGTTAGCAATTATTTATAAAATGCAAGGAAGTTCACCAGTAGGTCTAGCAAACTTCAGGTGAAAGCAGATGGAGAAAAGGTTGCCATAACCTCATCTGACTGTTCTTTGTTTTTTCATTTCAGATTGGATATCTGATTATCTTTTCACAGATATAAAAGCAAGTTGCTTTCTAAGCACTACGATGGAGCACCTCAAATACTGATTATAGATGTAGATATTCCAAGAAGCACTAAACTTGAGATGTGTATTTTTATACCAACAATGAGAACATCTCAGCCCTAAAAATTAATTTGTTTTTCTTGTTCAGAATACAGATAATTGGAGACATTTAAGAAAATACAGGCATTAAAAAGTAAGTGGCTCCCTATGACTGAGTGGATTATTTTTAAAAAGGAAATAGCCTTCTAAAAGAATACAGCGATTAGAAAAGCCAGCTAGTGCAGATGTGCTTGAAGTCACCCTCATTTCTTGTTTAGAAATAATGTTTTTCAGAAAACTAGATTATAATTGTATCCCTTTAACATTTGTTGTTGGCCCTAACCTTCCTCCACTGAAATCATTGGTAAAACTCCAATAAGCCTCGTAAGAGACTAGTGTTAAAGCAATACTAAGTGCTTTTGAATATGTCAATTAACAGTCTTTCTTGGTGGCAAACTTCTGGAGCTTTCCTCTGAGGTCACTACTAATTAGAAGCTGGTATCACTCTGAAAATTCATAGAAGGTCTCCTCCACACTGCTGACAACATAAAAATTATTGTGCATTGTTGTATATTAACACAATCCAATCTCATTAACACCACCATGAACAGAGCTCTGTGGCAATTACTCAACAAAAATATACGTCCTCTTCTTTGTGACCTTCCCCTTGTGGCACGAGATGTGACTTTTCACCAGCCTCTTCATTGTTATAGAGGGATTGACAAATGGATGTTTTCCACTGAAACAGACACTGGGTCTCTTAGGGAAGTCTTCTCTTAATGCATTTTCACGGAGAAGTGATAGCTTATTAAATATACTTACAACAAAGATCAAAGGCTCTCATTTAGTGAAAGATGTTCATAAAACCTCTTGCGAAGGCTCTGGGCTAATACTAGAGACTGCCCAACTCCATGGCTCAGCTGCCAGCTGCTTTCCTACAGGTCATACAGCAGATCAGCCTTGCTTCTGGGTTGTCTTAGGGACTGGGATTCAGGAAAACAACAGGGGGGATGTTTTTCATATAGCTGTAATCTGTAGTTAAATCTTTCATAGCTGTTGATTTGTACAGCCAGACGTGAGGAGTAACTCAAGTTTCTACCTATTAACTAAAACCAGAGAAATGGAGAGGTAACCTAGACATACTTATAGTCATTATTACACAATAGCCATTACTAACAGCTTCACTGAGTAGTTTATTAATACATTTCTAGAGTGCCATGACAGGTAAATACTTACAGAGGAATAACATCAGTGTTTCATAAACCTTAACAATGTGTTGGTGCTGTATCAAACAAAATAATGGTTTCTGCCTCAAATGAATTTCAGGATAAAAGGGAGATAAGGAGCTTGGTTTTCTGCCAAAGCCAAAGCCAGCCATCAAAGACCTGCTGGATGCCAGCTCGTCTCAGACTGCAGCTGGGGTCAGTGTGCATGTTAAAGACCTGGCTATATATTTCCATCACAGCTGTGTGGATGCTTCTGGCTCACCTGCTCAAAGTCCCCGTAGAGCTGTGAGAAACATAAGGCCAGGGGTTTATAGGAATTATCTGCCCGATGTTGGCTGAGTACTGCAGCCCCAGAGTGGGGTCTGGCAGGCAGAGGGGCTGTGGGGGCTGAGTGGCAACAGGGAGAGCTGCCCAAAGTGCTGGGTAAGACCTGAGCTCCTGAGCAGAGGCATGGTGTTCCTGCTGCCATCAGCCTGGACCCTGTGTGGGGTTTGCAGCTGGGGGTGGGCAGGGATCCACCTCGCCTCAAAAGGCTTTTTAAGCAATAACTCACTCTCTTCCAAGTTTTTCTCAATGAGCTACAGGAGCCAAAGAAGGAATGGGGCTGCGGAAGGAGCAGCTAGAGGATCTGCCAACATCTGGGGCACAGTCTAGCATGCAGATTTAAGATTTCTTTCTGTCGAAGGCATAGAGGAGATCAGATGATAAAATCATAGAATACTTTGGAGTAGAAAGGACCTTTAAAGGTCATCTCGTCCAACCCCCCTGCAATGAGTAGGGACATCTTCAACTAGAGCAGGTTGCTCAGAGGCCAGACCAACCTGACCTGGAATGTTTCCAGGGATGGGACGTCTACCACCTCTCTGGGCAACCACGGTTGCCATAGATGCTATGGCATCTATATAGCACCAACCATCCATAGATGCTCATATCATAGGAAAACCTCTAGACCTGTGGTGCCACTGAACATGTAAACAGCAGGTAAGAGTAGAAAAGCAGCCCAGAACTGATTAAAACTTTCATTTCTACCTGATTTTCCCAGAGAAGGGTTGAACTCTACACTTCCAGTTTTCATACCTGCCATCCTCTGACCCAGAAAAATTGGTTGGCTTCACACTGGTCAGTTGTAAAGCCCCAGTTTGCCAAGTGGAAGACTGTAGTGTCATGTTCTGACACATATGAATTTGAAAGCTAGATCTGCCATTGTTTCTATTTTTATCATAAAGTGTTTTCCCCATTAATAAAACCAGAAAAAATAAATCTGAGAAAGAAACAAGAATTTATATACATGATCATGGAAGAATAATTTATATGTGTGTACACATAAATATATAAATAAATATATATTTATATACAAGCTAAACAGTAGTCAACATTTCTCATGAAAACTCATCTGTCAGTTCAAGAAGTAAATGAAAGTTCAGCTCTCCTCTTGATTTGAAGCAAGTGCTGTGAGCCAGATTTGGTTCACATTTTCAGAATTTATAACACACTGATACTTGCCAAAAATCCTTAATTAGATCAGAGGAGCAGCAAAACTGTCAAATGCAATAGCAGAGCACAACGAAGGAATAAAATATTCTGGGGTTAACTGGGTAAGTTCATTCAGCCAGTTTTGCCAGGCTACTTTTCTACAATTATTTTCAGACTAATAATGAGGATAGGGTTTTTCTCAGTAATAATAGACCTGATTCCTTGAATACATTTCATTTACAAGACCCCAGAAATCCTTTATAACTAACATAAACCAACAATCAACATCCTCCTTCCCACAGCACACATAAATTGTGAATTTCTCATGAACTCAACTGCTTAGGCAGTAATTTGGGTATTTAATTTGTATGAGAATTTCATGGCGTGTGCTGTCGGCTGAGCACTGCAGTAAGGCTGAGGCCCAGCGACATGTCTAGTTACACAAATTATTTGAGCCTTCACATGTTCAGAAGAAGACTTGAAAGGATAGAGTAAGAAAAGACAATGCTAAACTCAAAAATTAGGCTGTAAAACATGTTTCACCCAATCCCCCTATTTATTTAGAGAGCTCAAATAAAACATGACATTCAGGATGTTTTACTTGACATGGTATATTAACATAAGAACATTTCTAACAAACGAAGAAATAGCATGTGTAATACAGGCTATATTTTTATGCGAGTCTTTTTTGTTAATAATCTTGTCTTTTTTAGTCGATAGTCCACTTTGTAACAGGTTCAATGCTGTAGGCACATGTCTAGAGTGAGAGCAGGACATTTGACCCCCAGGATATTTGACCACAGGGAAGAAACAAATCACACAACTTTATGATGCAGGTGGCAAAAAGCAGCTTGTGCATTATATTAAAGAGGCCCTTCCAAACCATGAGCTGAGTACCAAAAATGATACACAGCTATTCTGTAAATGACTTGCCTTTTGTTAAGCTTGTTGTGGTTTAAGCCAGCAGACAGCTACACACCACACAGCCATTCACTTACTCCCCCAGCAGTGGGATGAGGGAGAGAATTGGAAAAAAAGTAAGACTCATGGTTTGAGGTAAGGACAGTTTAATGGACAAAAAAGGAAGAAAAAATAACAATAACAATGATAAAAGAATATACAAAACAAGTGATGCACAATGCAATTGCTCACCACCCCTGACCACCACACCCCAGCCAACCCCCCCAGTTTTTTTGTTCAGTATGACATCATACGGTATGGAATATCTCTTTAACCGATTAGGGTCAGCTGTCCTGGCTGTGTCCCCTCCCAGAATCTTGTGCACCCTCAACCTCCTCACTGGCAGGGCAGTCAGTGAAAAGTGCTAACTGAAAAGTCCTTGACTTACTGTAAGCACTGCTTAGCAACTAAAACATCAGTGAGTTGTATCAACATTATTCTTGTCCTAAATCCAAAACACAGCACTATACCAGCTACTAGGAAGAAAATTAACTCTACCCCAGCTGAAACCAGGACAAAGTCCCAGCACAGCTGGTCGGGATGAATTCTGCTAATGCAGTGCTCCATCAAATCATCTCCCAGCCACAGGAGGTTATTTCTTTACAGAAGAATGAGCAATGAGATATTCCCTTTTGAAAGGAAAGAACAGAGAATTCTTGCCATTTGATCTAAGTTTTATCTGTTGGCACAATAGCTCGTACTCACAACCATTAACGGGAAGTTAACAAGTAATTTAAAATACACCTTATGTAGTTCACCTACTAATGTGAGTATTTTATAAAAAAATTTAGAGCGTAAAAGATGTTTTGAACATCTTGGTGTGATTTCAGCTGTTATTTGGGAAGTGTTTGCTCTGAAATAAAGAGGAGTGGTCTTCTTCCAGAGATCCAAACAGTATTTCATCATTCAAAATTTTTTTTTCAGGAATGAGATCGAAGTCGCATCTGGACTGGCTAAACTCTACAAGCTGAAAAGCAAACTTGGAGAAGTTACTACTGCCTAGATCCCACTGTAGGGATATGAGCAGCTGCTTCAGTAGGAGTCAATGCATAGCTGGAAACATGCAGAAGGAATCCTCCTTACCATGCTTCTGTGCTCAAAAGCAGCTTTCAACTTGCCTCAACACTGTTGACAGCACTACAGCTGCACACTGCTCCAGGGTATGCTTTTTTTCTGTAGCGTGGTGGATGTCCCCAAGATGTCCTCTTCTCTGGTGACACAACAAAGGACCTTGTGTAGCCATAATAGAAGTAACATGTGGCCTTTTCTAACTGTAGGCTCTTTCAGCAATGAGCTCCTTCCAGGAAATGTTTAATTAAGCTAAGCACAGCACTATCAGTGAGAATTGAAAGATTAAATAACACACAAAGGCAAACAAGTAACTACTATATTACATAATAATACTCATGAGCCTCATCTCCTTCGGAACTGGAAAGGAGAAACACTGCAAAGAGGTGGTTCCCTATAGAAAATACAGAACAGGGCTGTCCTTTTATGTGACAGGATACATGAACCACACTGGCAAACCCTGATACTCTGACCTACTGTTGTGAGCAAAACAGTCTCAACCCAGAGAATTTCAGCTAATTTATTGGCAGTTAACATAATCTTTTCCTTACTGATTCAGGTGTTGAGAAACAAAGAAGGCATAGACAAACTTACAACAAAGGAAATCACCTTTTGCCCCCCTTCCCCAGGTCAGCTTAAGTCCAACACCCCTCCTTCCCATTCCTAGTCTTTGCTGACCTTATTTTCACCACGTTTTGCTTATTACTTCCCAATCCCATTGGTAGTAGGCAGTGCAGAAAGTTAGTGTCAGTGCATAATGGTTTCTTCTGACACTCTTCGCCTCCTCGTCACTTGTTACTGCTCTCAGCTCCAGTGTGGCTCACCCATGGACCACAGTCCCTCAGAGGTATCCCTGTTCCAGCATGGGTCATCCACAGCTGCAGTCCCTCAGGGGTGTCCCTGTCCCTGCATGGGTTGCCTACAGACCCAGTCCTCTCAGAGCCATACCCCCTCAGGATGGAGCGCCTCCTTCCATGAGTACATCTCCAGCCATGTCCCCAGCAATGTCCCCTTCCACGTCTCCATTTTGTTTCTCCAAATGTATCTCCTCATATTTCTCCTCATGTGTCCCCTTCTTGTGTGTCCTCCTGTACCTCCTCTCATGTCTCCTTCTTGTGTCTTCTCCCGTGTGCCCTCACATGTGTCCTTTCGCATCTCCTTTTGTGCCTCCTCACAGATGTCCTCTGGTGTCTCTTGACCCAGCAGCTAATGTCCTTTCCTAAGCATGTCCATGCAGAGCTGCTGCAGGGTCCCCTGCCTGGCTCCAGTTTTGGTGGGCAGTGGGGTTTCCACCATTTTGGAGCCATCTGCAGCCATCTGCCACTGGTCCAGAGCAGTTCATGTCCTCCTTCCCTACAGGGCACCCCACCAAGAATCCCTCAAACACCTGCATACAGGATCAAAACAGAAACCAGGATAAGGGAAGGGGCATTCAGGATCCCAGCAAAAGCTTTGGGAAAACATCTTGTGCATCAGCTGCCACTTCCGGGAGGGTTGCAAATGTAGTATTAAAACCAGAGTAATATTTTCTCCACTCGCTTGCTCACTCTCTCTACTCCCCAGAAAGCAATGAGGGCTACATGACATACAAGTTTTCACACCTTCATGCCTCTCAGCATAAACCACAATCAGTGCAGAATCGCTGATTCCTCTTACAAAGATATTTGTGCTCGATTGCAATAAACTCTCAGAGGCCAGAAAGCACAACAGAGGATGTTCAGGGTGCTCAGCGGAACTGCTGTGGCCAGTCTGTATCAGGGTGGGACTAAGCTCATACTGTGCAAGTTGCTGAAGCCAGCGTGAACCTGAATCACAGGAATTAGAGGAGGAAAAAAGGCTGTTAGGTCACTTTGCTTAGGGGACCTCAACCCAAGGCTGTAGACAGGTGCACTGCAAAAGGCAGAAGTATTTTGCTACTGTCCCGGGTTTACATGGCCAGGTTTTGGTAGTGGGGGTGCTGCAGGGGTGGCCTCTGTGAGAAGACAGCAGAAGCTGTCAGAGTCAGCTCCAGACAGTTCCAAAACAGAGCCATCACTGCCCAAAGCCAAGTCCATCACTGACACTGGTGGCACCTTGTTGATAACATATTTAAGAAAGGGCAAAAAATGCTGCACAGCAGCTGTGAGAGAGAGACGTGAGAAAAAAAGTGAGTGAAATAACTATGCAGACACCAGGGTCAGTGAAAAAAATGGGGAGGACGTGGTCCAGGCACTGGAGCCGAGATTCCTCTGCAGCCCGTGGTGAAGACCATGGCGACACAGGTTGTCCACCTGCAGTCCATGGAGGACCCCACACGAGGTGGATGTGCCCTGAAGGAAGCTGCAGCCTTTCTTTTTGAGAGCCCGTGCCGGAGCAGGCTCCTGGCAGGAGCTGTGGCCTGTGGAGAGAAGTCCACACAGGATCAGGATTTCTGGCAAGACATGCAGCCCATGGGGGACCCATAGAGCAGTTCTTGAAGAACTGCAGCCTGTGGGAAGGACCCACACAGGAGAAATTCATGAAGGACTGTATACCATGGGTGAGACCTCATGTTGGAACTGGGGAAGTATGTGAGGAGGAAGGAGTGGCAGAGATGAAGTGTTATGAACTGACCGCAACCCCAGTTCCCCATTGCCCTGCACTGCTCAGCAGGGAGAATTAATCTTCCCCAAGCTGAGTCTGTTTTGCCTATGACAATAACTGGTGAGTGATCTCCCTGTTCTTATCTTGACCCACAAGCTTTTTCATCTTATTTTTTCCCTCTCTCTTGCTGAGGAGGGGGAATGAAAGCGCAGCTTGGTGGGCATCTGATAGCCAGCCAAGGTCAACCCACCATCCCTACAGGGCTATTGCTGCAGAGCACATCCCCGCAGGAAGACAAGGGGACCGAAAATTACTAAATTGTTTTCCAAGCAGGCACCAGGCTTCATAAAGAGACCTTCAAGATTGGAAAATGTGAGGTGGAGTGTCTGGAGTGAGGTGAAATTAGCAGCGTGCAGCACAAGCTCATGCACCGAGACCTAAGAGCAAGAATTTCTGAAATAAAAGAGAAGCTTATCCTCGAGCAATAATTGAGGAGGTGAGAGACCTGCACTAGGTAGAGCCAGGGTCACAGTAAGCCCTCAGTACAGCGGGGCCATGAAATAAAAGCAGTGATCCCAGTAAGCATTGAACGAGATCTTTCTACCAGGAGAGAGACTTATTACTGCCGTTGCACAAGAACCAGTGCGGTCTCATCAGGAATGTGGAACACGCCCCTCATTGCCTGTACTCAAGGGAAATTGAATTTGGTTGCAATATACACAAAGGAGTGCTGGTAGGATGACCAGGTGAATGAGCAGACCAGCTTGCAGTACAAAGCTGAAAGACCTCAGCAAAAGGGGAGGTTAAAACAAGGACATATTTTTTATCTGTATGTATATGTGGGAGGTAAACAGGAGGACAATTGGAAGGGAGGAGGAAGGAGGATAGAGGGAAGGAGAAAGGTATTACAAATATAGGGCAATGCTGGCAGGAGAACAAATGGTTATAAACACCCAGGAATAGAAATTTTTAAAAGTTTTCTGTTTCAAAAATGATGAAGCAGCTTTTCAGTAGGAGTGCAAGAAACTTATGTGGTTTTCAGATGGTTCTTGATAAATTTATGAATGGGATTACCCATCCCATACAAGACTACAGAATTGTCTGGTTCCTTGACTCCCAGCAGTCCTTCCAGTCCTATGCATTGAGCTACTTGTATTAAATATGCCATATATCGAGACTAAATGATTTGTGATGGGTTACTGAATTCCACACTATTCCAGTCTCCATGGAAGTTCTCCTTCAGTTTTATTTTAGTAAAAAAATCCCCGCAAAAAGTGAGGGATTAAAAGGGTATACAAATGTATATGAGAAAAGATGGATAATCAGACATATGCAAAAAATTAAAAGAAATGGATATGCAAAACTATGAAGAAGTAGGTTGAAGAGAGACAAAGAATGTACAAGTACTTAACAGAACGCTATAAAGAGAATAAGGATCAATTAGTCTCATTTGTTAATGAAGTTGATCAAGAAATACTAATAACTAGATTAAAATGCAGCAGGGAAATTTTATAACTAGAGGAACAGTTACATAATGGAACAACCTGCCAGTGAAGGTTACAGCATTTCCATCACTGAAGATATTCAAAGCTATTTTAAGAATAACAAAATCCATCCACCAATGATTCAGGTTGACGGACTGAGATCACCCAAGAGGTGTCTCTTCTACCGCAAATGATTCTATTCTTCTGCAAGCACATAGATGCTTAGTAGGAGCTGCACTTCAATGAAATGTTTTGGCTCATTTCTAAGAAGAAATCATGTTATAATAAATATTAAGTGAAAAGATAGATAACTTTTTTTCCCAGTTCATAGAAAATTAACATTTCAGTTATCTACATTCTGGAATGTTCCTATTCATTTTCAGCTAAATCTATTCATGCTGCGCTTCCTCCAAGAAGCAATTATTTTCAAAAGCAAATCCAGATTTCTCTCGTGTCTAGCATTAGAACAACTTAATCTACATATCTATCTTATATATTATATATGTGTTTAAGAAACAGTAAAACATCCCACTGGCTTCATTTAAGACTACATTCATATATTCCATTAGTTGTTCGCATGTTAAGTGTGTTAAAATGGGTCTTGCACGTGTTTTCTATTTATTGGAATTGGCACAGCAAATGCGACTTCCAAATACATAGGCAGTATTTCATTCTTAGTGACACAACGTACAATTAAGGTTATTCTCACTTGTACTCTTTCTTGTTACTCCCCTATAACAGTCAGGCTTCATCAATATGTCAGCAGTGTCTATGTGCACAACTCACATGGAATTCATGTAATTATTAAGGGAGGTATTACAAAGAGAATGTAATCACTGAAAATATCAATCAATTATCAAACTTAACGGGGAACATCTAAGAAATCACTGGAAGAATTACATTGGGTTTTTTGTGCCCATTTAACGAAAATGACACTAGTACTGATTAAAAAAAAAATTAATGTACTTTGTTTAATTTCTATGGACAGAACTTCTTGTAGAATTGACATCAAAGTAGCACAGAGAAACCTTCTCAGGATTGTGCCATGGTGTCCTGAAAGGAGATCAGATCTTTTAGTCCAGTCCCGCACTGGGAAATTTCAAGAAAGAGAATCATTTCTAGAGGTAAAGATGCTGGTTAAAAAGAGCCTTTCTGCTGAAAGGAAAAAGTTGGGAGAGCAGTAGCATGCTAAAAGCAGGTCCAGCTGAAGTTCCACATTGTGATCAGCTGAGGTAGCTGGTCTAAAGGCTCAGGATGTTATCAGTTATTTTGTATAATTTAAATGTGCTGCATGATATAGATCCCTGTCTTATTACATGCACAAGTCTATGAGACCTGATAAGATGCACCCCAGAGTCCTGAGGGAATTGGCTGATGTAGTTGCCAAGCCAATCTCCCTGATCTTGGAAAAAGTCATGGCAGTCAGGTGAAGTCCCTGGAGAAAAAAAGAAAACATTGCACCCATTTTTAAAAAATGTAGCAAGGAGGACAGAGAGGAGATTCAAGACAGTCAGCATGACTTCACCAAGTCCAAATCCTGCCTGACCAATCTAGTGGCCTTCCATGATAGAGTGACCACATCAGTGGACAAGGGAAGAGCTATGGATGTCATCAACCTGGACTTCTGTAAGGCCTTTGACATGGTCCCCCACAACATCCTTCTCTCTAAATAGGAGAGATATGGATTTGGTGGGTGGACTGTTGGGTAGATGAGGAATTGGTTAGACGTTCGCATCCAGAGAGTAGTGGTCAATGGCTCGGTGTCCAGATGGAGACTGGTGACAAATGGTGTCTCTCAGGGGTCCGTAATTTTTAGTATCTGCCTCAATGATATAGACAATGGGATCGAGTGCACCCTCAGCAAGTTTGCAGACGACACCAAGCTGAGTGGTGCTGTTGACGCCTGAGGGATAGGATGCCATCCAGAGGCACCTGGATAGACTCGAGGAATGGGCCCCTGTGAACCTCATGAGGTTCAACATGGCCAAGTGCAGGGTCCTGCACCTGGGTCAGGACAACCCTCAGTATCAGTACAGGCTGGCAGATCAAGGGATGAAAGCAACCTTTCCAAGAATGACTTGGGGGTCCTGAAAAGCTGGACATGAACCAACAATGTGCACTCACAGCCCAGAAGGCCAACCATATCCCAGACTGCATCAAAAGCAGCGTGGCCAGCAGGTCAAGGGAGGTGATTCTGCCCCTCTGCTCTGCTCTGGGGAGACCCCACCTGGAGTCCTATGTCCAGCTCTGGAGCCCTCAGCACGGGAAAGACATGGACCTGTTGGGGCGGGTCCAGAGGAGGGACACAAAAACGATCAGAGGGATGGAGCACCTTTTCTGTGAAGAAAGGCTGAGAGAATTGGAGTTGTTCAGCCTGGGGAAGAGAAGGCTCCGGGGAGACCTTACTGCAGCCTTCCAGTACTTAAAGGAGCTTATAAGAAAGATGAAGACAGGCTTTTTAGCAGGGTCTGTAGTGATAGGACAAGGGGGAATGGTTTTAAACTAAAAGAGGGCAGAATTTGACTAGATATAAGGAAGGAATTTTTAATAATGTGGGTGGTGAAACACTGGCACAGGTTGCCCAGTGTGGTGGTAGATGCCCCATCCCTGGAAACATTCCAGGTCAGGTTGGATGGGGGTCTGAACCCCCTGACGTAGTTGAAGATGTCCCTGCTCATTGCAGGGGGCTTGGACTAGATGGCCTTGAAAGGTCCCTTCCAACCCAACGATTCTATGGTTTTATGGTCCATGGGATATTTCTAGCAGAGATAGAGCTGCTCAGAGGGTGTGGTAAACTTTCCTACCAAAAATGATATGATCTCTCTCCTTGCAACACAGCAAGACCAACTCCCCTGCTCTCTGTAGGGCAGAGTAAGGACATGCAATACGAGTCAACATTTCCTTCATTGTTTTTCTGCATGACCTTTATTTCAATCCTGCACACTAGAGCTCAACCAAGATTTTCATAACCCAAGTTCTAATATTAAAAAATATTATTTGTATGTATTTTTGTCTGTAGAGTTATAGAGCTACACAGATCACTGCTCCTAGAGTTAGCTGTTGTACTTTCCATTGCTCTTTCCATTACCCAATCAGGAAAAAAGAAGAGGAGTCTTCACACTGTCCAGAACAAGTGGACAAGTGACTTCATATGAACCAGTGAAGATGGCAACAAGTGCCACATGGCCATGTTATCAAACACTCTTGATGGAGACACATACTGCTCTCATGCATGTATCTCCTATGTCACTGCTTGTGTCTGAAATGTCATCCACTCTCAGCTTGCTTATTGTAATGCACCCAGGAAACTGCTTATGGTGCACTAACAGATATTATGACAGGTGAATGAAGCAGGTGTAGAAACAATAATAGCACAGCATTTCAGTACAAAACACTTAACATTCTTGGTTTTTTGAAAACACAAAAATACAGAAAGTGAAAAGGTGGCTGCTAAAGCACTTTCAAAAGGATCTTTCAGAATTATCCAGATTATTATCTAAAAAAAATCATGCCACAGCAGGATAAAAAAGTGTTTCATACAGTGCTACCTGTCAGTTCTCACTTTTTTTATTTCAGCAAATAAAATGCCTTAGCTTGATTTTGCCACTTTGCCTAGAAAATGTCATCAGGGTATTACAAACAATATCAAAGGGTTAAAGTTTAAGAAAAGATTGGATATGTTTCTTTTTAGTGAAGGGTACTATGTACTGAACAGTCAGTACCTTGTGTGTTACTGATTTAGCAATCCTATATTAGAAAAAGAAGATGAGGATCTACTGTTCTGCTTTCAAATCCTGGATCTTTTGATTTCTTAAAATTTGCAGAATACATGATATCTATTCCTACGCCAAATGCAGCAGCAGAAAGAATTTTTTTTCTGTGTAAACAGACTGGCAGACTGAAAAAAATTAGGAGCTTCAAAATAGTTATCTTGAATTATGCATGCAAAAAGTTTTATAAACTATTTTTAAAGATGTATTTGTATTTAGCAAAGCTGTACCATTTGAAATAGTGCACTTCAGCTAGCAATAATTGAATTGCATGTTGGAGGGAAGCTGCAACATCCAGCTAAGGAAAAATGCATCATGTACTTAACAAAGGGCATTCTCCTCCAGTATATCTTAATATAAACTATATTTCTTATCTGTCTGTCCCTTTTTTTCCATCCAAGGAATACTGCATCCCTACTCCAGGGGAAATTTTGAAGCAGAGCTGTAATTTGTTCTTCTGCCTCTTTCTTGCCAATGCAAGGAGTAAGGTTT
Organism: Phaethon lepturus; assembly: GCF_000687285.1. Classification (NCBI taxonomy): domain Eukaryota; kingdom Metazoa; phylum Chordata; class Aves; order Phaethontiformes; family Phaethontidae; genus Phaethon; species Phaethon lepturus. Next base: position 15,476 of record NW_010555332.1, on the reverse strand, counting down.
GCTGATAAACCTGTCCAGTATGAGTACTGGCATCCTAACTTGCTGCTGAATCTGCTCTTTTTCTCCAAAGCAGCAATAGGCTGGGACGGGGTAGGACAAATGGCAAGGGAGGGATAACTGTTCCTGCTTAACTCTGCCATGCGGAGGTGCGTGTGCAGGTTCGGGAGTGCGTACGGATGCGGAGAACTCTGAAGCATGCAATGGTGAGTGGCAGGAGAAAAAGACCCCTGTGCTTTACCATATGGGTTTTCAGTTTTGGACATGCATTTGTGTGACTGGGCGTAGGAGGTCCTTCTGCAGTGCTGGATGGGGGATCTAGTTGAAGATGTCCCTGGGGAGAAATCAGAGGGGATGATTTTGGATGTGAGGAAAGGGTGTGAGATGTGGAGAGGACAGATTGTCCAGCCTGGGTGTCAGTACTGCACAGGTTAGGCAAAACTGCAGGCTCCAGAAGTGGCCCTGAGATGTCAGCAAGATTGACTGGGTTGTCAGTGAGGAATGAAGATGGCCACATGGGATTGTATACGTGACTCGTGGAGAGTTTGCATGAGAAGATCGCATAAGAAAGCAATGAGGAACTCCAGAAAAAAGCAAAGAGGTCACAAAGGTGTTGTTACTGTTGGGTAATCTGGCTCAAGGTTGAAGTGCTTTTCAGCTTGAACACTTGAGGGGTGAGCTTGAACAGTTTTCACTTGACACTTGAGGGGTGTCATGTTCTCATCTCTTCTAAACTTCCTTCATTACCAACCAAAAAATCTTAGTGACATTGTTTAAATCAATGTCCTCATTTTTCATCGCTAAAATTTATCAATGTGGAAATGATGTGTAGGAATAAGGCAAATCAACCTGCAACATCAAAACAGCCTTTTGCATATTTCAACATCACCAGTGCTGGGAAAAAAATACTCACCAGTTACAAGCCACTGAATTGAGTGATGAGACAGAAAGGAATGTTTTTGAATTTTTTCCTCCTTTGCAGCCAGCATAAGAGAAGGACATAGCTAACATTAAAGTTTTCTTTGAAAAAAAGTATTTTAAAAAGCATTTTGAGTATTTAGTTTGACACCCACATACTTGTCTAGTTTTCAAGGTATTAAATATGTGAAATTCCTTTTTATTTCAGTTCTGGCCATGGGTGTTTTAAGTCTTATAAAGTAAAGAACAACAAAAAACTCACCACGTTATGGAGAAACAATTATATAGCTGGCATTCACTCAGGTAAGACCAAAATATATTACAATGGCAGTATCCACATTAGGTACACTGGACTGGAAGAGGTCTGAGCAAAACTACCATGGTAACGAAGATAAAACAGCCACTTCACTTTGCTTGTGAGCTCAGCTACTAACAGAGTGAGGTTTTTCTTTTTTTTAATCAAAGAAAACCTCTCAAGGAAAAAAACTGTCAGGCTGTGGTTCCCTAGAATTAGTGTAAAAAATAAGCTCTTTGGGGCAGACTTCCAATGAGGATTTTATTCTTGATTTTCTTTCAAAAGGACAGCAATTCACCTCCCCACATATAAAAGACAGTTTAAACCCCTAGAAATAATGACAGATTATTACAAACAAGATGTCTCCAGAACCCCTCAATTTGATTTCGATTTGACAGAAAAAAATATACTGAGAAAAGTTAAAATAAGCCTTCAATTAAAAAACTTCAACTCCAAGTTAGAAACAAGAAAATTCTACCCTCCCAAGAGGCATTTGTCATTATTGTTTGCTTTATAACTGCAAATTTGTTTTATGCTTGGGCCAGCAGTATGTTGTGATCAGGAAATAATGGCATATAATGATATGCCCCAAAAGTATATGATTTAAGAGTGTAACAGCACAGCACAATGCTTTCCCTAGAGAGGGTACCCAGGCTAACTCCAAGCTGGCTAACCCAAGCGCTGGCCTGTCCGCACGTGCCAAGGGCACTACCTCACCTAACACAACCTCCTTCTCAGGGGTGTCCACCTCACAGGAAGGAAGATGAGGTGAGGAGCGCACTGCATTAGCAGTGCTGTCCGTCTTCTTGTACCCGAGGCAGCTCAGTTACAGCTTGCCTGGATACCTTTCTGCTGCACCACGCTGTACAGATAAACCATCAGCGTAAGACCGTAGACAGGAAAGGAATAAAAACTGATAAAGTAGCACCAGAAATGATGGGGCAGTCAGTACTGGCCAGCATGTCAGCAAGAATCAAGGGGTGACTAGCCCATCTATTAACAAGCTGTGGGCAGGGGAATAAAAAATTCTTTATTCTTTCAATAAAGAAGACAGAGATGGGGTAGCTTTGCAGATGTGCGCAATGAATTCTTCTGCCAAAATGTGAGAGGCAGAATGGGAGAAAGCATATATCTAACGAGTCAGGTAACAGGAGGTGCTATCAAAGGTCTTGGAACAGCAACAACAGAAAAATGAGCGTGTGTTTGTTGTAGTAGAGAGAGAGGAGCACATGGAAAGGTATAAACATAACAGACAGACATCAAGCAAGAGGCAAAGAAAATTATATTTTCAACAGCATTTTGGATGAAAACAGGGCAGGACCAGGAGTCTCTGGCTCCTGTTTTTTTCCCGTTTATGAGCTTTTTTTGAGCAGGAGAGTCTGTTGCAAGGGGAAAAAGTCATAAGAGAAAGAGAATGTAAAGAGAAAATCAAAACACAAGTAAAGAAATAGATCAGTGGAGAAAGTGGAGGAGTTAGAGGCATGAATGAAAAACTGCATTTGTAACACAGAGAGTGAGTGAGAGTGGCAGTGAAGGAAGGAAGAATAGGAGGTGAGCTGAGGGAGGGAAGAGCAAGGTTACTTACCGTCTTGCAGGTTGCATCTTTTGATAAATCAGCAAGACCCTATACTGAGAATAAGTGAATAAAATGTATAACCGAAGTTCTACCACAAAAATGAGTCCCCTTCAAAGTAATTTCTACATATATTGTGGTAGACCTCAAAATGTAATCTGTGGTAGTATACATGATACAAAAAAACTAGCAGAAAGAGATCTTACCTACCTAAAAGGTCACAGAGTAAATACTGGATTTTATACAATAAATGTTTAAAGCAAAGGAAAAGAGTATAGCAACAGGCAGCTTGATAAAGTGCTGACTGAGATAATACTGTCTTCAACAATTAACTGAATAAGAATCTCTCAGCATCAGGAAAATCCTATTAAAGGTCATTTTTTTCTGACAAGGTTAATGGAACAGAAAAAAACCAACATTATACACAAAAGAAAATACCAAAATGCTAAATAAATTTTCCTGGCAACCTTAGTAAATTGGGCAACCTCAAAAATATTACAATGAAAACTAAGTTGTATCTTGTATTTTCCAGATGTTGGATAATTTTCTTGAAACACATGATACCAGCATCCTAAGAATAGCAGCACAACAGTGGGGGCTGGCCAGCACACACACACTTCTTCTCTCAGCCTTTAGGAACAATATTACTTCTTTTCCTCAGTACTGGAAAAATACAGATCTACTGATCAGGGGATTTTGCAGTGGGAGCAGCGGCAGAGACACCTGCCACCTTTCCGAAGACATTTCTAGAGTTTTCCACAAGAAGAGGAATAAGAGCAGGGCAGCACACAGGAGGTGTCAGGTTTAACTGGGAGTCCTGCATCTAGCACCTGTGACAGACAGACGTAGCACTCTTGTAAACCCCCCTTTCCTTTGGCAGAAGAGAAGAAAAAAAGAAAGAATGCTATAAACCTCTTTCATTATTTCTTTAAAATGACATTATTTACATCTGGCACGTCTATATACTCTGTGCTATTTTTCCCTCTCTCATACACACAACTCTCCTTGCTTTGCATCAAACGAGCCATCTACATGGGCTGTGGGGTGCCTGCACTGGGCTAGTGTAAATGGTTGAGCTGGTTATTCTGGTACCTAAGGCTGCGGTTGGCCCATGACCTTCCTGGCTAGAGATGTAACCCTTTAGTTAGGTTTAGTGAGGTCTGTATCAGAATTTCAGAGAGGGGCTTGACAGAGGAACAGCAAGACCTGTTGAGACCACTGATAAAATGGGCAAGTGCTCTCTCTTCCTCTTCATCCGCTTTATCAAAGCAGTCACTTCAACAGGACTCTCAGAAGTTTTCTTCTGCTAAAGACACATAATGTTTTCCTGACCTGAGGGAAAAATAATCTATTATATCATTCAGAAATAAGTTTAAAGATATTCTTCGCTTCATGTCTCAGCAGAAAACCAAGAACATGATGAAACTTTCAGCCTAATTACAAAATGTTTCATTTTTTCCTTATGCAACCTTGCAGAATCCCTAACAAGAATTCCCAGTAACATTTTCCTGCTCATCTTCTAAGCCCTCAAATTAGGCATTTGTCCTTTAACTTTCCTAACTTCTTTTCAGTTTCAGCTTGTTAGGAAAGGAATCTAATTGTTCTCCTAGACTTTAAATGCCTAAAAGAAAGAATATCTGCAGGGTAATTTTGATACATAACGTAGTTTTACTTTGACCCTGTGCGGTCAGTGCATTTACAACGCATACACTGAAGACTGGCACTACACACTGAAAGCTTTTGGGAGTGAGGATCGTTAATGGTGCCTAACTATAGCGCACAAATTACGGGGGCTCTTCACTGGCAACACTTAGTGGCACCAGTGTACCTCTACTGGAATCTGTCTCATTGTGTCAAATGGCCTCATAACCCACCAGAGACGAGGATTATTGCAGGAGAGACCGAGTTGCCATTAGAGAAATCTTCCTCTGAATGCATCAGTTCCACTTAAACTGATTATACCAACTGTAAATAATAACAGTAATAATACGTTCTCCTTGGGTATAGTTCCCTTTTCAAACACAGAGAAAAAATGTATCAGTAAGTGCTTAAAAAAAAAAATGGACTACTTTAAATGTAAGTTCCTTTGAGTTTTTGTTAATGCCCCATGTTCCCCCATTAAGAAACGCTCCATCTGTCAGAGACCACACAGGAAAGTCAGGAAGAGAGAACTGGGAGCTGTGTTCCCAGGGTGGGCTCCAGCAGCCCCTTGCCGCCGCGGGAGAGGGGAAGGACGCTCGTCCCCATCACACGGTCTCACCTGCTGCCAGCCTTGCATCTAACATTTCCCTTTATTTACAGGTACTTCTGGGTCCTGGTTTATAGCAGCTGTAGTTTGTTTAGCCAGTTCGTGGCTCCAAAAAGCTTAAACCGCTGCCCAATTTGAACACAGAGAAGGAACTATAAGGTCTCTATTAAGCCTAAGCTAGTTTTCAGTGTGTCAGAACTGATTTACTACAAGCTTTTCTAGGGCCATTGTATCATTTATGGACGGGTTACTGAAAGAATCCCCAAACACTGAGAAAATGAAATATATGACAGTGTAATTTTTCAGTGTACGTGCCTACACTGCGGGTCATATTCTGATCGGTGAGGTGAATTGGAGCTAAATTCAACTGATTTCACTTGCACAACTACCCGCAGATAATACAGATGCAGAGAAGAAATGTGACGAGTTTGTCAGCGACAGCCTCTAAAATGCTAAGTGCACACACACAAATAAACTTGAGTTTATAATAGCCTGCTCTGCATCACCTTAACTCCTTCAAAGTCAGTGGTGCCGCACTGGCTTCTTCTGGCCCGGGGAGGTCCATGGCTACTCAGCGCTGCAGCACGCAAGCCCCACACAACTGACATCAAGCACTCAAAATTAGAGGTCACCTTGAAACTGCCATTCTTCTGATAGTTTATTTAACTTGATTTTATTCAAAGCTTTAGTCTTACTCTTACTCTTATCCTTCTTATTCTTAAACCAAGATGTATGACTGGAGATCATCTGATGTACTTGCCAGGTAGGATCAAGTACAAGCACAAGGAAAAGTCCAGGAAGGCTTTTTATGTGCTCATATGTGCTTAAATGTGCCTAGACAGTTAGAACAAGTTGTGAGTTGTGACTCCCAGCCAGTTAAGCTGTATTACAAATGTGGAAACAGTTTTTATTTGCTGTGTACAGTTATTGTTCTTCATTTAAATACACTTAAAGTGAGATCACTAATTGTTTTAAGTCCTCCCTAGGATTTGTCATCTACTCTTTTTGCCTAATAGAGAAAACAAAACAAAACAAACTATATAAGGTACAGAAGACTTTCACGTACATTATTTTGTTTTCAACAATTCAACTTCGGTTCTTATGGAAACACCAGCCTAAATACCTCTGTGGGATTGTTCAAGTCAGACTCTAGCTGAGTTTGTTGGATGAGCTTTGAAAAAGCTGTGGAGTTTGGGGTTTTATCTGTTTCCAAATGACACCTCCAGACCTCCAGATTTCTTAGTCTCCTGATCTACTCTAAACAAGTGAGCTTGTAGAGCATCAACAAAAAGTTAGTTTTTTATTAAAAAAACCAAAGCAATTAATAATAATTTAAAAGCTTCTCAGAACTCTATACATACATTTAGTGTAACATTATTAAAATAAAAACAAGACTATATTGCAAGAAGTGTAGTCCTACTTTTTGGATAACAGATCACAGACATAGTACTCAAGCCCTGGATAATGACAATTACTTGGCTATGAGTAACATAAACAATTAAAATAGTTTCATCTTTAAAGTATGTTTTCAATGCCCATAGCCCATTCCATAGTATATTTTTCTGGTTGTCTTTAAAAATCTCACAAATTTCTTAGCCAGACCTATGTCCAAACTTTCAAATCATGAGTCACATGAGGAATTCTTATCTGTGTGGATTGAGTCATTACTCATAGGACCATAGGCCTGTGAAAGACCTAAGGAACTCATCTTGTCTCTTCCTGAACCATCCAGCAGGATCTGCTACATTTGGGTTGTTCCCAACATACACATCACACCTGTGCTTGAAGGTTTTCCCTGAGAGAGACACCACAGTGTCCTTGGAAAGGTTATACTGCTGCTCTACCTTTCTTACTCTTGGAAAGTTTTCTAAAAATGTTTAACCTGAATGTCATGTACTGCAATATAAACCTTCTCAATCATCGGGAAGGTTTAGACTGGTGATGATCAAGATTAGAAGAGCAAACCTGTCTATAAAGTAGGCACTGCTTATGCCCTACAACCTCATTAGACCACTGTGGAATATTTCAGGCCGTGGCTTAGTGCACAATAAATTACAGGTTGCCAACAGCTAAGTATACATACGTGCATGATTGTTGAGTTTTCTTAGGTGATAAACTAATCAAAATAAACTCAAATGACAATGAGAATCAGGAATAGCAATAGGTGAAGAAACCCCAGTAGTTTAATCAGTGAAAACAGAGCACCCCAAATTACCTACTCCAAAGCCATCTGAGGAGGCTGAGCAGAGCATTGTCCATGAGGTGAAAGCCTCTGAGATGGGTCAAGGAGAAGATCTCTCTCCCCAGCCACGCCATGTAAGGCAAGGTGTAGTTGCCCACAGGGATGCAGAACTTACTGTGGGATGTGGGAGAAAAGAATTTGGGCATTATACAAAACTTGCTATGGGATCTTTTAAGGGGATTGTGGAAATGTGCAAGACTTCCTACGGGATGTTTAGAAGAAGGACCAAAGTTGGAGAAAGGGAAGGATCTAGGTTAATAAGGGAGGAACAAAAATAGAAAGAGAAAAGAGTTTAAAAAGGGTCAACCATGTTGACCTTTTAAGATTTAAGGTTTAACCTGTTTAAGGCTGCTGGTCAAATTCACTTGTCTGACTGAGCCCTGTTCTTGGCCACAGCAGTCTCTCCTGTTTTCTCATTTAATTCTATTTCCATCTTCTATGTGGGTGCACAACTTTTTCTTTGTATGCAAGTGTGTGTGAATGCCAGGGTTTTTGAGTCAGAGCAGCCAATGGGGAGGAGGAGAGGTCTGAGTACCAGCAAGTGGAGAGGCACCACAAGCCTTGGGGACTCAGAGGCTCAGGGCCAGCACCCAGGAGAAACCAGAAGGTGGAGGTGCCAGAGCCTGCCCAAACCAAGTGTCTACAAACAGCTACCAGAGGGACCCACATGTTGTGTCTGTGTGTCTGTGTGTGTATATATGCAGTTAGCAGACTTCGCTCCTTGTCTGCTGGAGAAAAGGAGCAGGATGGAGCCATCCACACTGCATGGGGTTGTATGGGTACTCCTAAGGACATGTCTCCCTCTCGCTGTGCAGATTTGCGTGGCAGGCCATGTGCGTGGTATGTGGGGTACTCCTAAGGACATGTCTCCCTCTCGCTATGCAGATTTGCGTGGTGGGCCATGTACGTGGTATGTATGTGCATGTGCGTGTGTATGTACACTCTTAGCCTGTATGAGAGTCTCTGCTGTATGACCTAACAGCTGGGATAGAAGAAATCCCTTAGGTCCCAAGGCTTACCAAATTTGGTTACTCCTGAAAAGTCTGCCCATCAAGTCTAGCATACATGTGCCATACCTGCTTTTCAGTGCCCAGATTAAAATATACGTACCAAAAAATGCATGTATATTAAGCTAACCATTGGCTGGATACATAAACTAAGAACACCTTTCATTATTTTTCAGCAGTTTTAGCCTGTGTGAAAACATTGACAATCAGAAAATACATAGAATCTTTAACAACACTAAAAAAATTTAATCTAATGGCTGTGTGTCACAATACGTAAGTCCAGGAAATTAAATCAGCAAGGGACAGATAGACATCCAAAAGCATATGCAGTTATCCTCCAGCTGTCTGTCATCCCCTAAGTCCCAGGTTTATTCTTATTAGTTATTTGCCTAAATTCATCATTGACGGATGCCATGCACTTGTTATTTGAAAAAGTTGATAGCCTTGAAAACGTGTACATTGAGCATTTCCATTGAGGAATGCCTAAACTACTCGAAAGGATAAAAGTCCTAGGAGGAAATGATATAAAGCCTCAGGAACAGTTAAAAAATAAGAAAACCAGGTAGGGTACAACCAATTTTAGAAGAATTCTCGTGGTTTTTCTTTTTACCATTGTACCAGAATTTGTTCCTATCTAGTGTCCACTTTAAGAGATATACATTTGTCAACAAGCTTAGAGAGAAGACTACTGAGAGGCGTGGGTGAAATGTTATCTATTTGTCAAAACAAGACAATTACTTCACAAGAATTATCCAGATAATGCAGCCTCAGGAGACCAGAGGCTTTAGAAAGTACAGAGGAAGCTGTTAACTGTAAAATCAACTGCTGAACTTCAGCTCTTACCTGAGATATGTGTATGGGTGCACACACATGTGCGTGGGGTTGTCTCACAAATGCTGCTAATCCTTGGGCTTCTAAGGACTCTCAAATCAACAAAGCATGGAGAACTACCCTCACTTTGTTTTGTGAACATTAAAGCCACACAAGGAGAAATGAATGTATGTATGAAAACAAATCCCCAGCAACTAAAACAAAGTAATACTGTTAATATGTTTCCAGCACAGAACTCTGAAATCGAAGTGCCTCTGAATCAGAATCTTATTCCTAAAATACGTCTTCATTAACTACCAGCTGAGGAAGCATAGCACAGCTCCTGTCATCCCGGCTGAAGTGAAGAGTCCTTCCTTCAGTCCTTTTGGGTTATATTCTTGCTCTAATACATGTGGACTTCAAGAGATTCATCCTCTTGAGGAACACTTTGGGTAACGTTCTGTCTGCTTTGAAGCCAACAGCAATTTTCAATCGCTTTCAGTGGGCTAGGAGTACACCTAAATAGGACTCAGCTAAAGCATGGGATTTGTTAATGTGTGTGATAAGCATCTGAAAACTCTTCTTCATATGCCTTGGAAAGGACAAAACCCAGGAAACAATATTTTGACTTTCAGGCATCCTGCGTTCTCTCCTATATACCATTATAGAGTCTATGTTGCTTACTGAAATGCATTTAAAGGATTTATTGAGAAGCTGCAAGGGAAAATGTCTATATGCACAGAAATTATTAAAATTCTTCCTTTGTCTTGACCCAATGTGAGAAAACAACATACAATACAATGAGATGTAACTAATATAAAATACTGCACTTGTGGAGGTGATCTTTGCATTGATAGTTACTGCCTCGCTGCTATTTTATATTAGCTTTGTTAGACTTTAACCTAGCCATTGCTTACCATCACACACTGCAATCTTCAAGTATTTATAGAATTTACTATTAAAAAGGCAACATTAATCAACGAATCAACTAATTTCTTCTCTAGAAACAAGGCTACACAATGGTATCTGAGACTTTACTATAAAGCAACCTAGCAACGAATTTGTTATCCAGGTGGTGATCAATGTATACTCATTTTAAAAAATTGAAAATGTGTATGATAGATTGAGACAGTATAAAAATGGCCTCATGCCTGACACTGTGTGTGTGAATATGGAATAAAAGAATGCAGTAACTAATGAGATAAAGCTTTGTCAGAAAGAAATCTGTGTGACTTTTCCACTATGTGTTTGTATTCTGGCAACTGGTATTGTCTGAACATTTTTTATCTTTACACATTCTCCTACATAAGCACACATACTTGCTACTCATCTGGCAATTTCTTTCTCTCTTAGACCTATATGGCCAGCACCCAATGATTTGTATATACTTTTAACCATTTCATTTGTACAAACATATACAGACACTCAAAATGATATATTCCCAGTAAGTATGAAATTACCTTTAGTGTTATCTCTGTTCACTCTGTGCCCAATACAGAGTGAAAAGCAATTTATGCTGAACCTCATGTTACTTCAAAATTACCTACTCCCTACAGGGACACCAGATAAATGTAGCATTTGCCATGATGATTAATGTAAACTGTGATTATCAGTGTATGTGTTTGTACACAAGTTTTCTAACAGGCAGCCAGGGCTGATCACAGCCTGACAGAAAGGAGGTGACATTACCTCCACAATGGGCAAACAACTTGTTTATAGTGGCGTTAAGTACTTGGCCAGTTACCACTTCAGTTCCTTTACTACACAGCCACCACTAGATTTTTCTACCTTGCAGAGTCCAAAGGTCTAAGCAGTCTAAAACCAATCAGTAATGCTTTGGGAGCAGTATTAAAATTTGATGTATTAATTAAGTGTCAGATTTTAAGAACTAAATACCAAACATACCAAATTCCAAAGCGGAAGTGATCTGAATTTTAGTAGATCCCTAAGAAGAAAGTAAGCATACATTGCGGCACTTGCCCAAAATCCCAGTTTTCCTCAGTGAAAACAGTACCAGCAATGAGGATCTGATCTAACAGTTGGATCTCTGATTAAATATCTGCTTAAGATTTTTTCATCTCCTTACCTGGGCAAAACAGCAGAAAAACTTTTATGGCTGACTTGCAATGTAGGATTTTCTGACAGGTATGATCCTCTTTCAGTTGTATGCAATTGTATATACAGAAGTGAGCTGTACTGTTAGTATTTGGACTGCTGTAAAAGTGTTTGGTGTTTTACCTTAGAAATTTTTGGTGTTAAGATGGCAACACATTGGCATACCATTCACTGGGGAACAGTGAATATACCAGATCCATAAACAGAGATCTGGTATACTCCCACATGACCAGCAATTTCATGTAAGATCAAGTATCCCTATGAATTAGCAAGGTGCTCCTTCATTAAACTGCACTGGCCAGCCTAGGATCTTCAAATACCAGGTACTGATTTGAAGGCGATGTCTCTTAGTGGTAAGAATTAGCCAGAGGCCCCTGACGCAGAAGTGCAGTGGTAGAAACTACTTTAATCTTGAAGTGAAGTTTTCCTATGAGTTTGCAATATTCCGCTATGATAGAAAAGTCTGTAACTTATGTAAAAGTATGATGAGTTGCTGAAGCAAAAACCTTTCACCTACAGACAGTCTGTTAAACACCTGCACTTTTCCTGTTGAGTATTAGTGGACTCCTGCAGCTGTTGATTGAAGAGAAAAATGTGGAGCAATTTTTTTCTTTGACAGAAAGCTTTCAACATCAGTAATTGTGAAATGTTGCTGTCCAAATCTGTAGCAACTTGGCTTTGCTGGGGCTGCCAAGTGCTGCAAATATCTACCTGCCTAAAAAGTAAAGGGGCAGAAATAAAAGAAGTACACCTTCAAGATCTTGATCCTCCCTGTGTTGCCACTCAGCCTGCCTGATACAACATCATGGTGAGATTTGAAGTGTGTTAAAGGCAGGTCCTGATTTAATTCAGAACCGAAGATCCCTTCAGGTACTGTTCTTGGACTGACAGATGTATCTTTCTGTCATTCCTGAGATTGTTTCTAATGTAAACCTCCTGCTGCAGTCCCCCAATATAAGCACTAACCAATTCATTTTCATATGATTCCTCAGAAGAATGAGTAGGTGAGGCAGTGGGAAGGCTGCTAGATGAGGAGATAAATATTTTCTGGTTATTAAGCAAAAAATCTACATAAACGTTTGCCCTAATGCAATTTATTGACAAAATAATGGCAAGAGTCAGGGAATTTACTAATTCTGCAACAGCAATTCTTCTCTATCCCAATGGTTAGCTTTTTAATATCAAATTATAAATACAACTTACATTAATCCAGCAAGGTAAAAGTAAATTGAATAAAAACACATGAAAATGAAAGCACCCAGCGTGTAACAATGACTCCCAGCAATTAGCAAACATGGGATTTCATACTGCTGAAGAAAACAAATCAGAAATCAGAAGGGATCAACAATTTGTCAAAATGTAGGTAAGTTGTCTCTGTGTACCATTCCAGGGCACTTGGGGTTCACCAACTTCACCAAACTTCCTTCCACAGGCACAGTTCAAAGTGCTTACCGCTTTTGTTGTATCCAAACCTGAACGTGCAGCCCCTAACTGCGATGGCAAGAATATGGTTCTAAAAGATGCATTTGAAAAATCTGACAGCACATTTGCTGCACTCTTGCTTAAAATACATACCAAATCCATGTTGACTGTTTCCTGAGGTTTTGGGATTTTTTTTTACAGGTAGATCAGCCATATTCAGTTCAGGCAATAAATAAGATTGTTTCTGATTAAGTTGGGGGGTCCCATAGAGAAATAACACAAACTTCTGAAACATCAGTGAGTTCTAAAATTCTGTAAGTGACAGGATTTGCCAGTATATTTAGGAGCTATGTTCTTGATTCTGACCATCTCTATCGAACTGAAGTCACAACGCCTTGCCATCTGAATGGACTTGCTGAACTCCATTCAGCCTTGCAAAGACACTACAACCTTTCAAATGTGATGCTATTTATCGCAAAAAAAAAAAAAAAAAGAGAGATTCAAAGTCATAAAAATCTGGGATTTGCTTGGCAGATTATTAAGTAATGAGAATTTGGCTCAAAATCTCTATGAGGTAAAATAATGATGAACACAAAAATGACCTCACACAGATATCCTACTGGCATGAGCAAGTAATGATAGCCAGTCTGTATTATATTTTGTTGCTGAAAATAAAGACAAATCGTATTTCTCTCTCACTGAAACAATCCACATTTCAAACAGACATTTAAGCAGCTAGATTTTTTCTTAGCAAAAATCAAATCTAGTTAATAGAACAACACAAATATTCATATGACAACCTGTCACCGTGTTACTTTTTACTAGTGAATTTGCTTAGTTATGTTTTCAACAGACACAGCCTAAGATCTGTAACTGGTAACCATGGTCTTCATAGTCCTTCAGCAACTTCTTAGAGCAACAGTGTGCTAGAGCTGACAAATTACATCTGTAATGTAACACATATACTCCTAAGTACAATAATGGACATTCAAAGCATGCTCCATAACATATCTATTACATCTATTACACAAAATGCCATAATAAAGTACCACATGGGCTTACTTTCAGCTATTTGAAAATCATTAAAAATTCATGTTATATGAACAGAAACATCCAATACTTTACTTCCGTAAGTGAATATTTAAGATGCACCATGAATTACAGTGCCAACTAGCAGGGCTTTAAAGCACTTTGGATGTTAGTGCAATCACCATGCTATAATGGACACACAGAATAAGTCATACATCAGCCTACTGATGCTCACTATTAAAATATATCTGCAAAACTCAGGACTTCTGGGAGGCGATGGGTTCCAGTCTCATAACATGGGTTATGCAATATTACGCTCTTTCATGTGGAAGAGTCAATTTATATTCTTTTTGTTCATGTTACAGCCGTGGATGTTGCTTCTCCATCAATACACAATCTCTATTTTACAAGCTTTTACTTTAAAAAATTATAATCACACAATGAAAACAAAACCCAACCCTTTTGGAGCAATTTTTCTATCCTCAAAATCCCATTACTTTATTTGGATGAACTTCTCACAGAACCCTTTTATTTTGTTTTCGAACCTGTGCTGACAAGACTTGCTGAACTAAATTGTTCAATAACGCATCAGTACATTATTTCATATTTATGATGTAGCTCTTCCCTATCCACCCATAGTGCAACGCTGAAGTTTGGAGCCAAGCATGAGTTACATGCCTGCAAAGCACCATGTGTGCTAATTGTGCTTTATATATTATTAATATGCAACATATCCTGATACTGAGCTTCCAGGGCCCCAAGGCCTTCTGAGAGGTTCAAAGAAAGAAAAGAGGAGATTGTGCTGACAAGACTTGCTGAACTAAATTGTTCAATAACGCATCAGTACATTATTTCATATTTATGATGTAGCTCTTCCCTATCCACCCATAGTGCAACGCTGAAGTTTGGAGCCAAGCATGAGTTACATGCCTGCAAAGCACCATGTGTGCTAATTGTGCTTTATATATTATTAATATGCAACATATCCTGATACTGAGCTTCCAAGGCCTTCTGAGAGATTCAAAGAAAGAAGAGAGGAGATCCCACTTGTCCTCAGCATTTTCCACCTCCGTTTGTCAACTTTTGGTTAATGCCCATTATCAGAACTGGAGGGAAACACAGCTTCATACGGCAGTCATTCTCCGTCTTGCTCACACAGTTCTGCTCGTTGAAGCAATATGCACATGTGCGTTGCAGCGTTATCCCACTTGAATTTTGGCATATGGTGACAAGCTGTTTATGCTTTGCTGACACAAATGCTTTCTACAGTGCTTTCTCTGGGAAGACCCTTTCCAAGAAAACCTTGTTAAGCACCTGACAGAACCAATCTTCTTTTAATTTCGAGACACTTGGACCTTTAGATGTAATTACATGTATAAATAGAATGACTCACACAATTTTTCTGCTGTTTGTAACTTACATTTCATTATTTTCATTTAACTGACAGAGAGCTGACAATTGTAGTCTTCCCTGGAGATAGTGTAGTGAATCTAATTTACAGACATTCTTTGTAGTTGTTTGGTAACAGACTGCCTGGCCGTGTGGTTGAGCACAGAGGTGAACCTACATATATTAGGATGAACCTAGATCAAGGTACCAGATCTTATTTTATTTTTAATTAAAAGAGCAGAAATTTAAGAGAGTGTGGCAAACTGTATAGGCATGAGAGCCCATCTGGACATGTTTGACAGGGCTCCTGTCGTGCTGACAACTTTCTACAGCTCAGTGGTGTCTGATGAATTCAAAAACCGTTTTCTGGGCATATTGAAAGAAAATTGAAAGGGTCCAACCATGAAGCAGACCCTGACTGCTGCTCAACA
>NW_010555331.1:181379-198327 GCF_000687285.1 Phaethon lepturus | reverse complement strand
CTTCAGGACGTGGTTTATTGGGCATGGTGGTATTTGGTTGGTGTTTGGACTTGATGATCTTAAAGGTCTTTTCCAACCTTAATGAGTCTGTGATTCTGTAAATACAGTTCTGAGAGTTTGCTTTTACAAGGTGAGCAGAGGATATGATTTGTATTGCATTCAAGGTATCCTTTAGGATACCTACATGGAAAGAGTAAGAAGAGTTTGGTAGGTACGTGAACACGAAGTTGTGAATGGTTTATAGGGTAGAAAGTGTTAATTTTGGCCAAAAATGCAAACATTTGCCATCTATTCCATGAGCAAATTTTGGCAGCGGCTCCATCACTGGATAGATGGATCAATAGACCCTGTCTGTTCCTGTCTATGGGGCCATATGTATTTGTAGGAGGATTTAGGCCTGGTCGCCTTCTCCTCTGTGTTTTCCACTGAAAACACAGAAGTGATATGTGGTATCTGATTTGCATGTCACAAAGTAGACTCCTTAGCGTCTTTTTCAAATACATTATGTTCTTTAACAGCAGTACTGGAGAATGAATTTCTTATGGTCACCTCTCTGCTACAACTACATCAAGCTGAGCAGAGGAAGTGGTTTTGAAACAGAATTGCAGGTATGCAATCCAGCACTTCTGATGAATCTCATATCGGGGCAGGCGCTTCCTATGCAAAGTGGAAGCTGGTGGTCAAAATGGAGAAAGGTAAAAGAAATACCCGAAAATAGCTGATGAGCTAAACATCAGCTGGGCTGATGGGCTGTGACGTGGGGCTTAGGCTCCACATTATCACTCAAAGATTTGAACTTCTTATTTTGCAAGAGAGCAGCCTAAATTTAGGATAATCTCTTTTTGGGGGATGACTCTCATACTTTGTCTGGGGAAAATCCTCCAGAGGTCTTGGTTTCACTCTCACATAGGATGTGAATTGTATGGAAGATCTACCAGAGCTGTGTGGCAGTGGGCCTTTCCTACTCAGCTGTGATGCTGAGAACGAGCTCTTCCCTTTGTGACCAGGTGCTAGATCTGGGTTCTGAATTACTATCTTTTCTACATATGTGAATCTCCAAAAGGGTTCATTTATAAGCGGAGTAGAGTATCTGAACTGAGATCAGTCATGCAGATCTAAGGGACAGATTTGGCCTTGAGTGTGAATTAGTCTCAAAGACAAAATGCATAGCAGCCTACTTCTTAATGAATTACAAAGTCTTTATTTTTAAACACTTTAAGTCTGCTTAAGTTCCCATGAGGAGCTCATTATACTTTGCACTTGGAAGAAAATGGAGAAAATTTAAGTGGTGCTTTGGTGGGTGTGGAGTTTTGTTCCAATACAGATTAAGTTGGTGCAATTTTACACTTGCAATGCAACTAAAGGTACTGATAAATAGAACATACATTGTAGGTAGCTGCATGCTCTAATCTGTGATATGATGCATATTTGTGAACATGAATAGAATTAAAAGCTGGTGCTCTTAAGTGTCAATCAGCACAACATAGATCGTTAGAGGAAATGCGTTTCTCGAAATGGCAGAATATGTGCAGTGTGAACCTGCTGCACTGGTGGCTGCAGGTTATATGGTTTCCCATTTCTTCATTTAGAGCTTCCTTTTATAGCTAGGGACCTGGAATGTCCTTGAGAAGATATTAAGAATATATATATTTGTCTAATTAATTTAAAGTCTGAATGTGTGTGGGGATTTTAAGGTTTCTTTTTGGGTTTTGTTCTTAATGTGAACTCCAAAACAACAGAGGAATAATTAATTGAATTTAAAGGACATGTTCATAAACTTTTTGAAAAAATGTTAAAATATGTATGTTTTTAGTATCAGTAGGAATTTAGAGAGTGTCTAGGTATCCAAGGTTTGCTGAAAATACTCTGGAAAATTATAATTTCAATGTGATAATGTTCCATCATGTAATAAGCAGTTATTTCAATGAGATGGAGGGCCGTAGTCAGTGAGGTGGCACATTATTATCAAAGCCTATATCACAGGCCCTCTGGATTATTAGAGCCTCCATGGGAAGAGGTGTGGACTGGAAGCCACTTGAAGCTTGATGTGAACAACGTGCCCAGCTTAGTTAAGAGCTACACTACGGAGGGGGGAGGTATGCTAATTTGCTGTACATTGGGAAATATATCACTGAATCAGAGACTGGAGTGCATGTGCAACTGGTACCTGTATGTTGCTAGCAGAAAAGCATTTGTTATTGTGGAGGAGGGAATTCGGCTCACACATCTAAAATGAGCTTGATTTTCATTTTAGCTTTGTAGCTCACCTTTA
This sequence comes from Phaethon lepturus, assembly GCF_000687285.1. Lineage (NCBI taxonomy): Eukaryota > Metazoa > Chordata > Aves > Phaethontiformes > Phaethontidae > Phaethon > Phaethon lepturus. Next base: position 196,055 of record NW_010555331.1, on the reverse strand, counting down.
AGAGAAAGCAGAAAACAAGCGGCTGTCCAGTGAGTGATTCTGTGCCAGCTGATGTGGAATGTGAAGTTTTTTATGTAATTAAAAACAGTGATTTAAAACATCTGCCCAGGTCCATGTTTCTTCTATTTCACTATTGTTCCATAGTGGATATTTCTTAACTTGGTGGAGACTTTTTACCACATAGTATCTTATTTCCAGAGTTATCTTTTCCTTCCTTTTTAGAAGTAACTATGCATTATCTTGTGAATGATGGTTTATATCTCTGATAATTAGAGGAGGCTTTCTATAAGACTCTTTTCCCCATTGTGGCTGTTTAAAACTTCTTGTATTTGTGTTTTAGGTTATTTTGGTTAATTTTTTTCTATGGGGAAAGTATTAAATGCCATAAAAAAACCCTCCAAACTCAAGGAGGAGGAAATGTATGCAGGCAGTAAATTTGCTGAAAAATAAGTAATTTGTAAATGCATTGACACAGATGACTATGAATAGAGCAATAGATTTACCTGTATAAGTAAAGCAGGTGTGGTTTACAAGCATAATTTTGGGTTGCAGTTATTTTTTTCCTCTATGAACAATTGCGATTTTAATATGCTATATGACTGTCTTTGCTGTTAAAAGAAAAAAAAAATTGCTAATCCTGCTGTAGGAATCATGCTCCATTGGTGTGACTGTGCAGATCTGCTGTCTGTTTATACTATCAGAGGGTCTGATCACTTTTGTTTGCTCAGTCAAAGAGCGAGGGCTAATGCCAGAAGTGTGTAGAAACTGTTTACTCTCCCTCAAGGAGCAAAGGACAGTGTTAATTTCTGACCGTAAAGGACAGTTGAGAGAATTAAGATAGACATAGGTTCAGGTAAATTCAACTTAATATAGTAAGGACTTCTATATATTGAGGGTTTGCAGCTTTTTTGATAAAACAGTTGTGTGTATTTCATTTTGACCATGAGCATAGTGTTAGGCAGACCTTGCGCTGGCCCATCATTTAAGGCCAACCCCACCCCTGTTCTGTGTATTGCGATCCAATATGTGGATCTTTTGTAAGATGTCTAAACTCAAGCGTTCACTCTGTCAAATGTTGTTACTAAATAATAACTTTTTCAATTAACCTAATGCTAATGTTGATCATATCCAGACTTGCTGTTGCTCATAGCATAAACTGTACCACCTTAATTTGCTCTTTTTTTTTCCAGGGAAATAGGAACTTTGAATCAATCAAACTTGCATAAAATACTTTAAGATGGTTCATTCTTGTTGAAAATTATCCAGTCTGGCAAATTAGAAGAAAGAGGAAAATGGTCAACTTTTGCTTCTTATTGCTTTTTTTAATTTTAGGGAACTATTTTTAAAATTTCTTTAGAATTGGTTTGTTAGAAGCTACCCTTGTGCAGTTAATATCTAACTATTTTTTAGGATGAGTGAGTTATGAAAAAATTTATATGGTTAATCAGACAGATCTATTATTAATAGATAATGGTTAAAAATATAGTAAGTAACTTTATACTTATTTATGGCTTATAATCTGTAGAGGGTTATAGGTCTTTAAGTACCCAGTAAAACTATAGAGAATTTACTGGTGGTTTATTGGTATTATAACTTAACCACTTCTTTGAAGTTTCATTACTGACTGCTGAGGCTCTTTAAGGATGACAATATCTATTTTACATTTTGGCTATTACTTTTTAGAAATCTGTGAGATGAAAGTAATATATAAAGGTATTTTAGGTGACAGATTGAGAAATTGAAATAAATCAGAACAATGGTGACTGAAATCCTGAGATGTTGATTGATAACCAAATAACTGTGCTGTAATAATAGGATAACAGAAAATATCCCTTATTGTGTCAGTTCCAGCAGTCACAGAAGCATGGCAAATGGGAAAGTTGTGAAAAATGATTCCTGGATTTTTCAAGTGAAGAAAAAAGTCTAGTGTATGTCTAAAAGAAGTCATGTCAGTGTGATATTATTCACTTGCTTCTTCTGGTTATCGGGAATTCAGAAATCTCCAAATATATGAATACTGTGCTGTTACTAATGTGGGACTAAATACCCGTTACAGAATGCTGTCTGATATCACTAAGAGTGAGGAAAGAATGAATGCTGAGTGTTAAACTGCTTCCAGTCCTAGGTATAATTTCTGGGTTTAATTTACCACCAAATGGGTGTAAATTATTGAAGTCTTTGTGGTCACAGGACCATGAACAGCATAAACAGGAAAAGACTTGCATTTAAGTAGTGGGTATAGCCGCTTGTAATCCCAATTAGAGTTCCAGTAATTAAGACTACTCTCCTAACTAGTTGGATATGTTCTTAAGATATCTTGGATATCTGGATATCTTGCTGGGTTAGACCAGTTGTCCCAAAAACTTGCGAATTCAAATTTAGTACATTGACGTTTTCATTAAGCAGAAGCAATGCAGGGCCTTGAGCTCCGCAGGCAGAGCCCCAGAGCTGGGGCCGGATGGCCCTGGATCTGCCATATTATGGGGCTGGAGGACCTTCAGTTGGCCAGTGCATAAAAGGGAGGTAGAAGTCCTTGAAGTGGAATGAGAAAAAGCCATCTAATTGTGCAAAGTACTGAGAGGAATGGTTTTCTTTCTCCTACCTGTCCTAAATCCAGCTCTAAGGTGTTTTGTTAAATAAAATTGTGAGGCTCAGGAAGTACCGTTTTCTCTTGAAAGTTTGCCTACAATTTTACTGTTTTTTCAGTTCCAAGTGTCTTATAAAATTAACTCTGTTCTGTCTGAGAACAAAATTATGAATATGAAGTCTTCTGTAGAACATAGTTTTCAGCTCAGAACAACAGCACAAAAATTTACTCGATAATTGTGTGGACTGTCTTCTTCAATTACTTTCAATAAAACTGAATATTTGCAGCTCATGTTATACCAACACAGTCCCAACCTGCAGGGCCAGATTTTGGTTTTGAGTAGCCCATAAAATGGTCTGTGCCTTGTCTTAGGTCAACAAACTTCTCTTAATATTATTTTTTTCCTAACACCATTACCGTGGCTTTTAAACTCTAGCTCAAAAAACAGACATCCATAGATATATGTAATTTTTCTAAGCACTAAACCACACTGAGCTTTCTAAGTACTAAACCACACGTTTCATCTGAACTCATCAAGTAGGTACAATGTTTATGTGCGTTTGCAACAAATTCCATCTGTAAAGTCTTTCATTTACTGAAAATCCTTCATTTACTGAAGCCAATAGCATATGTGCCAAAACTTTGTGGTATGTTAGCTGTGCAGATTGTTTTCAGTGCATTAGGAATTTGCTGTTGTGTCCATTTGCCAGGTGGAGGCATAGTTTCATTAATGAATAATAGTGAGAGGGGTGGGAAACCAAGTTACTCAAAGGCTTTGTTCTTTTTCATTAATGAAAGCTAGTTTACACGTAGACTATTAAACGGTTGAAGGCTTTTTTGCTGTCAAGGCTGTAGCTAACATGTAAAGAACCTAAATTTGGAATAATACAAGCTGAGCCAAGTAACGTTTTTCCACCTTCAAGTAAAAGATTCTATTGCCCCATAAATTCAAATGATTCTTGTTGCTCATTTTTTCCTCTTGTTTCTTCCTGCCATTCATTCTTTTTCTTCCTTTTAATATCCTTGGAATATGGAAAGCATTTGGGTTTAGTAGAGCTGCTTTTGTTCTCGGTTTTAAAACACAACTTCTTTCTCTGCCACCCATATGCTAACTGGATCAGTTTGTGGGTTTTTTAACCTTTTCCAAGCACACACAGAAATCCTGCCTGTTTCCCTTTATTTTTGGTGGGCTGTGGATGTGTATAAATAATCTTGAATTACTGAATATAATTCCTGTATCAGTGCTCGATTCTCTGGATTAACCGTTGTGTTGTAGGTTGAGGGAGACAAATTCGGGTTCTGCCTTGGTTCTGTTGTGTTATGTCCCGGAGGCAAAGAGGGGAATCGGGGGGCGGGGGGGGCGAAGGCATCTCGTTACCTCTGAGATCCTCTCCTCCAGTCTTAGTTAATAAACTCATTGAAGGATGTAGGTATGTACTAGGGAGACCTCGTATGCCTCCTTCTAGGTAGGCCTTTTCCTGAGTAATTTGGCCAGAGGTTTTTGTTTCTATGAAAAATGGAAATTTGTCAAAAGTAGAATGTTTTGCAGAGAATGTTATTGGTGACATGTGTGTTACCTGGTCATCTGTGCAGCAGTTTGTCAGGTTGACTTATTGATCCAAGGAAGATTTGCACTCCAGATTTTTGGTAGCTAAAGGTTTCCACACTCTTTACTGTGGTCTTGGAGCCCCAGGTCTGCAGGGGAGAGACTTGAAGCTCTGACTAGGTCAGCTTTAAAATTTAGCTCCCTGATGCACATCCAGGATCTCTGAACAACTGTGTGTAGAAGACTAATTCAGTAGCCCTGAAGGCGCCTTAGGTTGTGTTGACCAGAATAAATAGCATTACATAGGAAATAAATCTAGAATTAGGCCTCCTCTTTCACAGTTCTATCTCGTATTGTGAGGAAAAGGTTTATTATTCAAACTTTTATATAATATTAAAGTTAACAGATCAAAGCAAATATGTGAAAAGTTTCATATGGGCTATTAGAACTTTTCTGTTTTAATCTCAAATGGAACTGGCATGCATTCAAGTTTTTATGAGGTTGAGGGACAAGAGTTTGGTTTTTTTCTTTTTCACAGGTAAAGTTCAATATAAGCTGGAAAAAAATTCAGTCATCTTCCCCTTACAAGGGTGAGCAAAGCATTACTGACTTTGTACAAAATACAGGTAAAGTGACTGGAGGACAAGCATGTTATGCAAAACTTTAGCTTAATCCCAGCTCACCTTATAATAAAATTGCTGAGATTAAGAGTTCCGTTAACGCTAGGTGTTTTTCCAGGGCCCTCAGAAGGGCCTCTCTATGCATTGACTGTGGAAGGAGCCTGGGGCAGCTGTCATCCAAAGAGGCTTGCCAGTGCCAAATGCTAAAATTAGGTGGATCTAGTTCATGTGTGTCTCCAAGTGGAGAGGAGACCAATGCCGGATGATTGGGAAAGGAGTATACATCCGCACTGACAGACCTCTGTTGGCAAAAAAGGTTGTTTCTCCAGCAATGTATAAAAAATGCATTCATGCTTGCTTGGCTATATTTAGTGCAAAACAGTGTGTGGGGGGGGGGGGGGCACGGAATATTGGAGAGTGTAAATTAACAATCCAAATGCTACTTTTTAATTTTCAGAACAAAATTAAACTAAACATCACAGGAAGCATTAATAGGCATCAGTATTTCTCCTTTGATTTTTCTAAAGTCTAATTTAGTGTTGATATGCTTAGTATCATACAACTGATATTTTTTCTTCCCTTTCTAGTGTCATTGATTTTTAAAATGTGGATAAACTTTCACACACTGAACTAAAATCTATTAATTGCTGAAGCATTATAATTGTCCTGCCCTTATGTCAGCTGATGTGACAATAATGTTTCAAGTTCAGACAGTGAAATGGAAGTCTGTTTAAAAAACAAAAAAAGATTGCTCAGAACTCTTGTAATCCTCATTCTTAGTGTATATATTAAATTTGGAAAACATAATTGTGAAGTATGAGTATATATTGAAATAATGTATCTTGCACTATGAACAGTATGTCTACTAGGTCTAACTGTTTTATTTCTACTTCTTTGTGATTCCCAGGTTTGTTTTTTCTCAGCAGCTATTTCTACTCAATCAGGACTGTAGTTTTTGGTTTGTGGTATTGATGGCTTAATGTTTGGTGTCTGTGTTTTGGGGGAAAAATATCAAAATATGACAGCTGACATTTAAGTTACAAGCATCTAAGAGCAAAGAAAATGAAATAACTTGCATCCCCTGACCAAGATGGTCTTTTAATAATAAGAACAGTATACTATAGCAGTGATAAAATGAAAAAGGTAATAAGAAGGTATAGCACTGTGAGACAGAAGCAAAGGTAATTAATTGCCACGCAGGTGCTTTACTTCGTAGCAAATCTCTTCACTGTCAGCTCTTGCAGCCTTAGTGTAATAGCAAGTGGCTATTGAAATGTATGGTGTTCTGAATGAACCTTTTGAGCTCTGACTGACCTGGGCAGGGAAAACTAGAGGTATGGAGACTATTAGGAGGTTAATATCCATATATTGTCATGAAATCCCACTGAAAGCAACAGTGTTGGCAAACAGCAAAGAAATGTGGGGAATGTTTTGTGGTCCTGTGTTTTAAGTTCTGACAGCTTTCTCTAGTAAAAGGGCTTCAGAAGTTTTTGATTTTGAAGGTATATCATCAAAACATAAATTTTGCATAAACAGGAGAGACAGCCCAAACTGTCACATTGAGAGTCCTGGGTACAGCAGTAATGGCCAAAGCATGCAAAGGAGCAGGTCCCACAAGTGAGCTCTGTTTGTAACCACTGTTTATATCTCAGTGTTTCTATAGTGAAACTGTCATGGGCTAGACCAAGGTAACTTTCCTTGAGTTCTGTTAGTCCTGCCTCAGTCCTCCTGAGATGTCTCAGAGGAGACAACAAGCCTGGCTGAGTCTTCATTCATTGTCCTGAATCTGAGTGACTGGTGCTGTACACAATTGACTCGCACAAACGAGCAGGTTGGTGCAGCCATCGGAGGGAGGAACTGCTGCTCCTCACGTGAGTCGTAAGTCACTGTCAGCTGCTGCACCACCAGAAGATGTAACTTGAGCTTGTGTTGATATTTCTAAGATTTTGTGTGTCTAACACACATTCGCAATAGCTATGCGTTATGAAATGAGCTTGAACTTCAACTTGATATACTGTCTTCAGCTCTGGGTTTGAAGTAGGACAGTTCCTGTTTTAAACTAGTTTGAATTGACAGTTGGGCTTGATGATCTTAGAGGTCTTTTCCATCCTTAATGATTCTCTGATTCTGTAAATCCCCAGGGAGAAATATCCTTGGTGGTTCCTGATTGTAGGTGAGGGGGCAGAGGGGAAGTCAGAGCAGTCCTGCTCTTTCTCTGATTTGCCTGTGACACTCAGGCGGCCGGCCCAGATACGGAGGTCTGAAGCCAGTGAAGAGGAACCCTAGGCCCCCAGCGCTCACTTGTCAACACCATGGTTGCGATGCTATTCTTCATTCCTCCTGCTTATCCATCAGGCAGCGACAGTTATACCAGAACCAACACCACAGCGTCATTCATTGAAATTTGAGTCTGTTATCTCTTCTTATGTCATAAATAACTAAACTCATATACTCATATGGGAACCTCATACTGTACAATGTAGAAATAAAGAATCTGATTCCTCTGAGCTGCCTTTCCTCCCACGGGAGACTGGGAACAGCAAAGAGTGCTTGGACCATTTCAGCATTTGTTCTTCATCTGACATTCATTCATTCTTTGAATTTTATTTTTTTTTTATTCTACCCTCTCTTTTTCCCACCTCCTGTCCCTTCAGGGAGAGGACTCAAAACCTTCACAACACAGTTCCCACTACTGGAGACTTCATATTTTCAGCACCCTGTCAGCATAATCTTAATAGCTTGATGCTTATAACATGGTGGTAGAGGTGCTGTATACGGTATCACCCAAAAGAGCTCTCTGTGTAGGTGAAACAAAAAGAAAAACTTCTCTATTCTTTGGATCAAAATAGTATTTCCATTTCCAGCTTAACTAGCCTAAGTGATGTCTCAGCATTCATCATGTATACATTATAAATACTACTAAGCTTGTGAACAGAGAAGAATGGCATACGGCAGAGGTGATCAGACTGGATTGCTGACCTTTTGTTCAGCTGTCAAACCATCTGAATGAAGATGGCTTAGTGTCAGGCATCCAGTTACAGTTGCAGCTACTTCATGCTTATGCTTGTTTAATTTGTTGCCTGGGTGAAGTTGGCACGGCTCACCGCAACGTGAATGCTCTTGCACCTGGAATCCTGAGCTTCTATATAGGAAATTTGCACAAAATCCCTGTGTTACTAAAATGGCTTGCATCCTGCTTGTTTCATGCTAATACTGATATAATTAATATTGATCACAGATTAAGCTTCTGTCTTCAAAGCAAGATAACTTTAATGACGGTTGAAGTCCTCCTCTGTGGTTTAATTTATAACATTTTACTTTGAAGTTGCAGTGTTTCTCTGGGTGACATTTTCACATCTAAATATATTGTCACGTAAAGCCCACTAAGCTGTTTTGTGCCCATTTATTGTGCTTAAACATTAGGACTTGATTCCGTCCCCTCAAGCATTTCCTTATTTTTTGAACATGTGCCTTTGTAGACTTTACAAGATGTGTTACCACATTAATCACTACAAATTCCAATGTATGCTTAAGGTCTTTAATGTTTGGTCCCAAGAGCCTTCACGTATAATGCATGAGTTAGGAACTCATTATAGTTTGACAAATGTGCAGAATAAAGTTGTTCTGTAGAACTTGAAACACTTTGTGAAATGGTTTGTCCTTTGCAAGCATTGCTTTGCCTCACATTCCTCCACCTGTCATGGTGCTTTTGACACACTTTAGTACATTGGGCCTCCACGCTGTGCGATTAATTTAAACATTCATCTGTGCCTGAGTGAAAACTTGTGATGTTTTCATCTTTTAATAAATAAATGTGCTTGTCCTAAACTCCAAAGTGAATAAAAAAATATGTTTGTATTTGGAGGCAAATGCAGCTCAGACCTTCAACAAGATCTGTATGCTATAGTATTCTGTTAAAAAAAAAAAAGCAGGACATATTAACCAGAAATGTAGATACTGATTTGCAGGGGTATTTAATTAGAGACCTGTTTTAGATGGGAGAAATGAACTGAGCATTCAGCTGACCACAATGTGCTCTTTGAGAATTCATTACTTGCTGTCTTGGAAAACTAACTGGTCAAGGAAACTTACAGTACCTGTCACGGTTGCTATTTCAGAAAAAAACAATCGCCTCAATCAGCACGGCTATTTAGATAAACCGATCACTTCTTTAATCGATTCTGAGTGGTGAAAAGTTGCCATGGATACAAGATCCTGCAGCAATCAAGCAAGAAAGTAAGTTTAGAATTGGAAGTGACAGATTTATTCATCACATACTTAACAAGCCTTTGAAGGGAGAGAGTGAGTTTGTCAGAGTCCTTAGGCTGTGTATAAAACGACTGTGGAGAAATACTCACAGAATTGCCAATAGGCACTTCACTTGGAGAGGACTGGGTAATATTTGCATTAGAACTATTGCACAGATGTGTTTGCTTGAAACTTTTGCTCTGGATGATAAAACCACCAAAGACGTCAAGCCTGTTGTCATTTATCTACCGTCTCAGTAATAAACAGTGAGCTGAAAACTGCTCTGTCTTGTTGGTAGAAGGTTTCGAACTGTTCCAGGCTCAGCTTAGGAGGCAGTGAATACAGTGCAACCGCTTCTGAAATCAAACCATTGGATCCTTCTTTTGTTTTAAACAAATTTCAGCGAGTGTGTTTTCAGCATCTCTTGCTAAAAATTGTTAGAATCCTGCAGAAATGTTTATGGGATTTCTGCAGGATCCTGCTGGGCTGCCACTCTACTTTTTATAGTTTTTTGAGTTTAATAAATTTTTCAGCTTTTTGTTGCAGCAATGTTACCCCTTCATTTGCTGATGATGCCACGGAGCAGTTTGGTACATGGGATTCGGTCGTTCTTAGAAATCCACTCACTTGTATGTCTGAGGTGGGAAACAAAACAACAAAGACTTCTCTTAATAACTGTGAAAGGTCATGGAAGACAAAACAAATTAAAATAACCATTAGAAACAACCAGAAGAAAGTATTTCAGTCATCTCATTCTCTTGGGTAAGCTCGTTGTAGTCTTAGAGCTGTGCTGAAGTTAATTTTCTCTCTTAGTCCTTTCAAACTCATCAGAAATCGCCTCTCCCCTTCCCCCCCTTTCTGAACTGAATGTATATTTAATAAGAGGACATGCAAACCCAAACTCATTTCCTGATTTCTCCTACACATAAACATACAATGCTAATTGAATCTTTTTGTAAATCAGTGTTCACCAAAAAAATAAATCATGTTTCCAAAGTTCAAAGTGTGACTGGGTTGAATGGGTTTGTGTTCAAATCAAGAAACCTCTGTGGCATTATATAAACATGCAAAGAAAGTCAGTATGATTGATGGGATTTCTTTTTTAATTTTTTGTTTATTTTAACCTGAGGCTTTATAGTAAAACTTGGAGATGCAAATTCACTTGCAAAAATCTGAAAGAAAATATTCAGTGAATCTATGTGCAGCATAACATCTATGTGTAACTGACCTGTCGTCCTAGTGAAGTGATCTGCCATATAGGTTTTTGTACAGCATTAGTGGACATGGGGCAAGACTTCAAAATACACAATTGATGTTTAAGCACCCGATCAAACTGACATTCTCTGAATCAATAGAGCGTGGAGCTCAGTCACATGTTACTTTGAGATGCTCCATAATACGAAGAGGTTCTTGTTTCTCTGCATTCAATAGTGCTTTTGCCTCTACTTAGCAATTTACCTCTTGTACATACTGTGTGTACTGTCATAAAAACAAATTGGGTTTCTATAGATCTTCAGTTGTGGATCTTAATATACGTGAGTCAATGCGTATGTATTTAAGTCAACATATGCATTGTAAACTTGAACATTACATTCCTTTATTAGACATGAATAATAAAACAAATAATACTTGGTTGCAATTGAAACAATCCCATAAAGTTGGCCTAATTAGTACACTATTATATATCTTTCACTTCAGTATTCAGAGGGTTCCAAATGCATGAAGTTCATCTGATGACAAAAAACAATGTTCATAAAAAATTCAAGTTTTTGTTTGCTACTATTTCTGAAGCTAGTGCTACTCACTATCCATGAAAATTTGGGTGGCTGCCTGATGTTCTTTTGCAAATCCGCAATGCTTCAAAGATATGCCCACGAGTGTGATTTATGGTGCTCTCCTGTATACTGCATGTCTCATCTTTGTCTCAATCATTCAGTCGCAGAGGAAGAATACTACCTTGTGGCCTATAGAATCACAAAACAATGAATATCAAGCCTCTGAGGGGGGGAAACAAACAAAACCAGCCAACCCAAACCACCTCAATGCGTTTGTCAAAAATATTAGAGCTAATATTACAAGTAACTTGTAAGAATTTTGGTAAGGATAAAAGAGAGTTAATGCTCACAAGACTGTTGCATAAGTGTCTCTTAAATTATAATTTTTTTTTTCTCTGTAACTGCAAAGATTTATTATTGTAGTTGTCCATTGTCGCACTGAAAACATGTATCAGCTCCTCCATGAGCACTACTGGTCTCTCTCTGCATAGCTGGCTTTGTTAGCATAAACTCATTTTATCTGGAATGTCAGAGGTATGCAAATGGACATGGCTTTAAAAGGTTATTTAGGCAGCTATGCTTTATAAGTCTTTTTTCTCTCATTAGAATAGGTTTAAGTTGATGTTTTGCTCTGAAGCAAGCTCACAGAGTCTTCTACAGCATTTTGTTCTTGGGGCTGCAATATTTTAGGCTATTCTGCAAGACCAAATCTATCTATATCCTTCATGTGCAAGGGAAGATGGACAAATGTGAGAGTTGATCTTAATCTTACATCTCAGCTCTCTCAGTGGTTTACAAATGATCACATCACATATTTATAAATAGAATTTTTATCTTTTCACTTACAATTAACTCTCTAAAATCTAATACATACTTAAGGAATTATGTACTTAAGAAAAAAAAATCTGCATGCAACATGGAAATATGTTGTTTGAATGTCAGCTTTCTTGGATAACTAAAACAAGAGAGAGTGTTACAAACATGTCACTGTGCATGGCATATAAGGAAAATAGGATTGTAGTATTTTTTCCAGGTTAATTCTTACATTATAGAATTAAGTCACTTTGTCTCACTGATTAGATCTACAGTAATTTTTCCTTAGTTACTGTGTTAGCAAGTACAGTGTGACCTTATTAAAATGGAAATCCTGTTAGTCCTTCGTATCAAAGTCACACATTGCAAAGAGAATTGCACTCGAATACACTGTGGTAGACAATGAGGTTTCAGTTACTTTGGCTATTCTATAGGTACGACAGTTTCTTAAAGTATGTAACTATTTTTCTCTATATATCCTTGGTGCACAAAAATATCTGAATAAGAGTTAAGAGATCAAATTAGTTTTATTCTTTTTGTACAACATAGAATAAATCCTTTTCAAGAAACACCAAAACTGAACTGATCCTATTGTGAGAATATATAGTTGTAGGTATTACCTAATAAATCAATTACATCTTTACTTTTCTTTGTGAAAGCTCCTGATAAATTTAAATGTAGAACTATTGTAGTATAATGTTTATAAAGAGAGAAAGGAAATTATTTTTTACTAAAGCAATGGACTGTAATTCCCAAGAAGGTAATGGAATTGTCCCTTGAAAACCTAAAGTTGAGATGTAACGACCTGCTTCTTGCCTTGGTAGGTTGTACTAAGGGCGGGCAGGCAGGCTGGAATCCACGCTGGTTTAAACTGCATGCACCTGATCATAGGTTCAAAATCTTAGCAAATTTTGATTTATAGCCATGCAGGTTTTGTAATTAGGAGTATCTAGACAGTTGTGATACTCCATTAAGCCCCACTGTATCTGATAAAGTACTCTGCCCTCTGAGGAAGGATGCTGCAAAATAGTATTGGGAGTTATATATATGTGTGCTGTTCTTTTTGTGGTGCTGTTGCAATAGAATCGTATTGAAATGGAAAATTCATCCTGACAAATAAGTGAGCCACCTATTAATTCTGCCAGGACTGAAATATATTGCTCTAAAACTAGAATCTCTAAAGAAATAAAACCAAACTGATTTCCTCTTCAAGCTGTCAAGTACAACTAGAATCCAAATTAAAAAAAAAACTATTTCCTGACATTGATTCCCTTTTTGGGGTGAACTTATTTAGTGCTTCCTGAAAGGCACTGAACTGAGATCTGTATTTCTAGAATGATTCTCAGAGTTGCACGTCATGGTTAACAGCAGGGTGATGTTCATTAGTATGACTGAGCAGATAATTAGGCTGATAATGCTAATTCAGATCTTGATCACTTTGATAACAACAGAGAATGAAGCTGATAATTAGGAATTGTAATTTATTAAGTGGATATTTGTTCACAGAGCCTAGATTAACTACCAAAAAAGATTTCAAAAATAGTTTTTTGCTTTCACTCTCTTATCTGTTTGGTTGTTCAAAAACATTGGGGGGGGGGGAATCACCATAAGTTATTACTAAATTTTGTGAGAGTCAAAAATGGTTGGCATATGGAGTCACTAAATAATTAATTACCTATTGAACTATCAATGATTAATTTTATATTTTTGAGATATTATAGATGGACTTTTAAACAAAATAGATCAAAGTGTTTAATTCTGGGGGAAAAAATCATTAACCTTATTAAATATACTATGATATAAATGCAAAGATGCATTTTAGATAAACTTACCAATGAATGGTTCAGCATGCCAAGCTAATTTTATACTTTAAAAAAATGTTTTGCCCAGAACATTTTCATCTCTCTAATGAGACAGATCTGCTTTGCCTCTTTGAATGCATAATGGGGGCATGTGAATTACTTCAATTTAAGATACTGTAGTCTCCAAAAGTTCCAAGCTGGATTGTATCAGGACATCCAACAAAGGCTATGCTAGCCACTTTCCTAGACTTCCCTACAGTCTGTCCAGATTTCCTCCTTCACTAGCTTTTCCCAGAGCTCAAAATCTATGCCTTCAAAATGGTGTATTAGAATTTTATTTATTCATAGTTACGTAAGGAACGGCATGTACTCATAACACTAACTTCTTCCTGTGAGGGGATGCCCATAAGCATCCCTGCCGATGGTAATTAAAAAAATTAGTTCCTTTGTATAGATCAATTGTTTGATGTTTACTCTCTGAATATTTAGTAGCAGAAAATTGCTGGCAGGAATTGTTACTGACACAGCAAATTTTAAACTGTGCACTAGAGAGCATTTGTGGGAAATATGTTTCACAGCTGGAGTAGGAACATTCAGTAGAAAGTCATCACCTTAATACTCTGTGATCTGCATGGTTAAAGAAATCAGGATGTTTTAAATGTTTACAAAAATCAGTGAAAAACAGGCAACAGAACAAGGTTTTTCAGAAACTACCTGTAAGAAAGCTTTTAAACAGCATAAAATTGCAAGTAATGCAGTCATCTAATAGAGAAGTCCTAAAGAGAACCGTCTTCCTCTGAAATCTGCCATTAAAAAAAAAGTGGGTGACAATTCCATAGGTGTATGGAGGGGGGGTTGATTGTTGAATTGTTGTCTGTAAGTCAAGAGAAATAAACAATTTTCAGTGATAATGGACATAGAGCTGAGGCCAAAAATGTATGCTTGTGTAATGCAAGATAGACAGGCACATGAATGCTAGATTTCCGTATATGCTTTCTGTAATTTTTGCATTAAAGGCATCATTAAATTACAAGCGTAACAGAACATGCTGATGCCACCTTTCCATATGAAGGAAGGTTTGCTTTTCCTTTCTTTTGTCCCCTTTAAGAACAAGTAAATACAAATAATAAACAGAAAAATTATCTTGAGAATTAATGGAATTACAGAAATGTTGGACCAGGATAATTGGAAAAAAGGTGCAAATATATTGGGTAATTTAACTATGTATGTGATAACAGCAAACCATCTCATTCTTTTTTATCCTGATGTAAAACTTTTGAGATCT
>NW_010555331.1:171588-181348 GCF_000687285.1 Phaethon lepturus | reverse complement strand
AGTAGGAATGCTCCTTGCATGCATTAACTTCTTTTTTGTATGCTTTAATGAACGCACTGTCATTCTCTGAATCTCCTTTCAATAAATTACTTTGTATCAATGTTTATATCCAATTAATTACAAAGCAACTTGAGAAAGTATTTTTCCTAGCTTAATGCCAAGGGAATCTCAGGCCTTTGAGTCTCTGGGCAAACATATGTGGCAAAGGATCGCAAGCAGATGTCTTGTGACATTTTCGAAACTTAGTACTTCTCAGCTGTGATCTGGTTAATGGCAGGCACCGTGGATTGTTCCTAGTGCAGTGAAAACACAAAGCTGGACAGATGGCCTTAACCCTCTGTGGTGGTGGTTTGATCCAGCTCACTATGCTTTGCTTTGCACTGGTCTGGGAAGGTGGCTGGTATAGTTAATTTGTCTCAGCTGAGGCTTAGAAGCTTCTTAAGATGTGCTGAATCATTTGCTTCCAGTTGCCTCGTCATCATCTTCCTGTCCGGGCAACATAAAGAGACTATAAGGCAGATTTAAAGAAATTTCCTCTTAATTTAATCAACAGTTACAGAACCAGAGTAAAATAAAAGGACCTTGGCAAAGAGTTAATAGGTGTTTCATGTCTTCTAGAAAGCCATACTTTAAATATTGAAAATTGTGCTTTGGATGCACTTATCCAGTGTTTTTGGGTGATATTTCAGATAGCAGTGTGGTGAACTAGGGTTAAGGGTGGGGGAAAGAAACTAGTCATAGGTGATCTTCGAAGCTTTTCCTGTCATTCTAAAACAAATTGTACAATCTTGGATGTGAATTGTCCCATTGAATTGAACACACTTGTGCTCTTGAGGGAACATAGTTCCTGTCAAAATGAGACACAGTCTGCGCTGGCTTAGGCCAGCTGAGATCAGGATGTGTTGTTTGCTGCTACTGGTACAGGATAGGTTATTTAAAATGAGAAGTCCAAGAAGTCCAACTCCTTGTTGTTCAACTGAAAAAAAGAAATAATTCTTATTTTGCTTTTTTCAGTTGTGCAGTGTTTAATTTATTTTCTGTTGTTACCTCCAAATACAAAAGTTTTCAGGAATATGCCCCATGTCTTGGTGAGGTTGTCTGTTATAAATCTACTTTCAGTGCAAAGTACGTCTAGTTATTATTAAGGCTGATGGTGGCTGTGTTTACATTGGAAGTACAGACCTTCATAAGTATTTCAAGAAAATACTGCAATGCTACATGCACATGTTCATAGAGCTTGGTTTGTTTTCGCTAGGCTCTAGATTTTTTCTCCAGATTTGCTATACAGACCCTGAATTTCATTAATCACATATTAGTTCTGGGGTACTAACCCCAGCTTCACAAGGGAGTGGAGGGTGCAGAGTGAGAAGGGTTGATTTTACTCTTGGAAATAGCTCTTAGGCAAAGCACTTCTTAAAGCAACAGATTTTTTTGCCATTAAGTTTCCGAGTCCCCTGTTGCTCCCCACTATTCTTAACAAAAGGCTAGTTCTTGACTCCCTGAGTTAAACTGTGCTATATGCCAGAGGAGCTTAAACTTTTCTGAATGCTAAAATTGAATGATACACATTAATTTTCTTTGCTAAATAACATCTGCACTGCTATACGTGTCAATCTGTCTTTCATCTGATTTATTAGGCACACATTATCAGTGTATAATGAATGTGCGAGGTTATTTTTCTTAGAAATGCCCACTACATAAATAATTCAAATAGTCAGAAATCAAAATTACTGTGGCTTGTGGTTCCTACCCTAGCAATCTGACAGCACAGAATTGTATGGGTAGGGAATGTCACTTTTGAATGATCGACAAAGGATTTCACTTTCTCTACATGAGAAGCTAAATACTGTCTAAATATGAAAGAAAATACTAAAATACCATGACTGGCCAATAGACCCCTGAAATAGCAGAAGACTCAGAGGAGATGGGCCAGGGCGATGTGCCATGAAGCTCAGGGAATAATGTAGGATGTGACTGACCACAGCTGTTACCATGAGCTGACTTTATCCCAGCAGAGAGAGGTCCAGAGGGTGGCCTTTGTTGTAGATAAACAGCTATCAGCAGTTGAGTGGATCAATTGGTGGTGTCAGTGTTTCTCAGAGTTCATTAAAAGGGTGAATGTCTCCCTGAGTTAACCAGACCAGCATGGGGGGAGCAAATAGGTGGCTCAGCCCAACAGAGTATAAAAACCGAAGAGAGAAATGGTCTTGAGCTGGCTTCAACCCACGTATTCCTTCCCAGTGACTAGGGATGCCCAGCATCCTGATGGTGAGCATGTTCTGAAGACTGGTAGTAGGAATCATATTGTGATTGAACTGTGTATTGCAATTGCAATTTTTTTTTCTAAGTTTAAGTTACATTTGCATTGTGTTATGCAATATATTTTGTACCGCTTGTTAAATCAGAAATCCTGCGTAACATCACCCATCTTCAAGTAGGTAAATTTGATATTAAACATTACACTCTCCATGTGTAGAATATCTAAAAGACCCTGGTCAGTGAGTATTGGACTCTGGCAAATACTGCTAATAGGGATGGTCTTGCTAGAATGATTTTACTAAGGAAAGCAAGGTCTATGCATGAAATAAAGGTTCATTCTATATAATTGTTTCATGTCCAAACTGGTACTAAAAAAACGCTATTAATTGAAAGCTAATAGGCAAGTGAAAGCAAATGCAATATGCTGAAGGACAGGGTATGTGAAGGTGGCCATCATGGAATGAAAGGGCTGACTTGAGAAGCAGAGCATTTCAGTGCAGATGGAAGCAACATATGTAATAACTTTCAAGGCAAATGACTAGCAAATAAGCCTAGAACTGCTGCCAGATTTAATATTTCTGATGGTTTTATAAGAAGACAATAAAAAAAAGCGAAGCAAATTAATCTTTTCTGACAATACTCAGATCAGTATTTTAATTCTTTGTACCTACTTGTATAGCTTTTATTACTAAAAATTACAATGAGATTAAATCAGTTGCAAAAGTTGGTTAAAATTTTCTGGTAATTTTCTAAATACGGTGTTCTAGGTTTTTCCATAAAAAAAAGGAGGAAAATTCTATATTACTCCTCTTGAATTTTTTTCTGCTCCAAAGGTATCCTTTTACTGACTTGTAGTTAGGATAGAAGAATGTTGTTTGGGACATAAGTTAAATCAGGTACTGAAATATTACTGTTAATAGTATGTTCAACTAGATATGTATATAAAATCTCTTATACACATTGCTGATAAAATATATTAGCCTTTTTCTTTTGTTTTCTGTAGATTGAGAAGTTACTGTAAAGAGACTGGTACTTCAAAGTTTACTTGAATGAGTGAGACTCATTTTCCTAGAGCTAAAGTATCTTGTAAGGAAATGAAATGCAACAGATCCTGATGTTTTACCTAGTAATGAATCATTCATATAAAATGAATGGGAAATAAAATACCATCCTTAGAAGTGACAATATAAACAAGTTTTTCCCCTTTGAAAGAAGTGAATAACTACAGAACTTGGAAAACTATTCCAAATATATCAATTATATAACGAATAATATTTTTGTTTTGGGTTTTATTTTTATTTCAGACATCCCTGTTGGTTACTTTTATGATGATCACATAAGCTAGCTAGAATTATAATGTAATTTTATCCCAGCTCACATTGGTCTTTTTATTTCAAAAAAAGCCCTGTGCATGCAAAAAAAAAACTTGTTGATACTAGTATGTAGGGTTGAAGAGCAGCACAGATTTCAAAGTACTTAAATGCCATTTATCTGCATCATGATGTTATTTATAAACGTTTTTTGAAAATGCCTTTTCCTTACTTGCTGATTATCGTATCATTCACATTATGAGAAGTCTATATCCTTACATCTCGCTATTAAACAAGCCTATGGGAGGATTAGTTTGGTGTGATTGCTGATGCCCTATGTTGCTGGGAAATGAAGTAATTTCACGTCTTATGAAGTATTCATATAAGATACATTATGAAAAATATCCTTAAGATATCTACTGAAAATACTGAAGTATTTGAAGACCCATAACTCTATAACTGACTATCACAAATTATATTAAAGGAGAATGAAAAAAGTAATTCTTTTCCTGATGGAAGTTGGCAGCTGTATCACTCATTTTATTAGTGAAATGGATTCAGTGGAATTAATGTTGGACATAAAACTTCCTTTGAGAGGCAAAACTGCTTAAATTACAACCTTATAAATATGATAGGTCTTCCATAGGAATAAGAATGAAGATTTCTAATACACTATAGACGTAACTGGAAAAGAGGTTTAAAAGCGTGGACGAGAGAGTATGCCCATTTCCAAGAACCAACCCGGGGACTCCTGCTGAGTCACAAACCCCTGCTTGCGCAGGCAGACATGGTAGTTCCAGTTTGTGCCTGGCCAGCTTGCATTGCAAATGCAGCCATTGGTGTTGGAAGCCTTTCCAATGTTTTCAATGTGCAGAACTGTGGACTTTATTTGGGAGGGTTCGTTTTTTAATTTTTTTTTTTAGCATCAGCTGTTGTGATTCTTCCTCTCAATCTAGAGTTAAATTTTCAGACTTTTAACCAATACAGTAGCCATCCTGCAAACCACAATACAAGCACTTTTCCATGAACTGTTCATTGTTCTGTTCTTCTCCAGTCTAAACAACCGCCTCTCTTAGTTGAAGCAGCTACTTGCATTTTAAGGGTGCTTCTGACCAGGTACTAGCAGTTGCCTTGCTATTAATATTATTTCTTTCAATAGTGAAGGGACCACTATCTTGTATTTTGGCCCAATGTCTTATTTATTCTTTATTTCTTTGTGGAAAAAACTTTATCTCTTTGGGAACAGACATTCATAGGAAGGTAAGCATGTTTTATACAGATCATACAATGACTATCTGGGTCATTAATGATGCCTTTACTGAAATAATTGTTCTAAGGAAACTGCCTGCAGGCATAGAGAATTGCATTCATTTAGGTAGGATTGTTAGCATTTACATGAGAGTGAAGGCACATGTTTTTCTATTAAAGCTTTCTTTTTTCCAAGATAACTTTGTATTGTGTTTTTCAATTAAACACACTTTTTATAGGCATTGTTAGACATCATAAAATTGTCTTCCTCAAATAGACTTTTTTGAGTTCACTAAGTCACTATTTTACTTTTTTTCAGTTTGTTCTGACTTTTTAAATGTTGTGGGACGCAGGCACTTAGAAAAGTAGTAATTTTTATGCCGGTAATTTAAATATAACTAAATCAAATAAAATTGAAGTTCTCTGACAGCTTTCAAAGGCCTATGTCGTTACGTCCAAATTGGATGCAATTTTCCAAAATTCAGACTCGCTTGGAATTTAATTTCCTTGACCAGTCTGGCCCATATAAAACTTTCCTTCCCCAAGTTGCCTCCCCACTTGCGCCCTTGTTCTGTTACTGTGCTCACTCTGTGTTTTTGAAACCTAATGGACCCTTCCTGAATTCAGTGAATCTGACAACTGGGGAGACATTTGTGATAAGTTTGGTGGGACTTTTTTACCTTTTGTTGCTGGAATAACTTTTTAACCACTGCAACATGAACTCACTGATGAAGTAATGCATACAAAAGCCAGATGATGGTTTGCTTGATCAGGTTACGGTCTTTGACCATGCTGGGACTTACTGACATGCAGTACTCCAAGAAAACTGAAGTCAGTCCCCAAAATGGAGTGAAGTCAATGTGCTTGAAAGCAGAAAATATTTGGCTCTGTTTGTGGATGCTCTCATATAGAAGCCAAGTAGCCTTAGCCTTCTGTAGATTAGTCTTCTGAGCAACAGGTGGCATCATGTTTTCTGAAGAGGATTAGATTACAGCAGCACATTGAACCTCCATGGCAACTTGCAGTACTTGATTTTTTCAGTATGCTTTATTGCACTGCCTTCACAGCTTTAGATGATTTGGTTTTATTTATAGAGAGTATAGATAAGTGCTATATGATAGAGATTACAGAGAGTATAGATAAGGGCTTTTTTTTTTTCTTATTCACTAAATGCTTAAATGTGTGATTGACTTTTTATTTGTAGACTGGTCTAAATATGTGGCAAGTCTTTTTAAACACAGATTAGTTATCTTAATCAGCCATTGCTTGTTTAAAAAACAGACATTTTAGTGTGTCCTTGGATGTTTCATACAGTAATGTGTCCTTAGCGCTTTGGCTAAAATACATTTAGTTTTGTCTTCCTTCATAATTCACCAAGTGACTTTGAGCACAAGCTATCAAAATGATGTAGCTAGCAAGATAAAATGTATGCAGCAGGCAAGTGGGGGTACGCTAAATGCACTCACTGGGCTTGGGAGTTTGCAGAAATCTCAGATTTGGGAAATAAATCAGTAACTCACTCAAGAAAGCAACATGGGTATGATAACTACAAGAAAGACACCTAAAATATATATATATATATTTTTGCCCCCCTGCAAAGTAAAATGTGGCCAAAACCACTCTCAGTCTTTGTTCCCTTAGGGACCTACTTATTATTCTGTGCAGAGTCAGGCCAGGAAGGAGGTGGGTTACACTGTGCTTAGCAATAGGCCTGAAGAGCTTAACCAAATCAGACCAAGGATAAAGGAATCGATAGTAAGAGACAAAATAAACAGTGCTGCTCGCTGAATATCACATTAGTGTCGCATGTTTTCCTTTATGTTTTGCGAAAGAAAAGATTTGGTTATATATGAATGTCCGTATGTCAGGTGAGGTGGAGTTAAAGAGTCCTTCCTCTTTAAAGATGAAAAAATGAAAACAGACAAAGATGGACATGGGGGGAAAGGAAGAATAAAAGAAATGAGTGGGATGAAGTTAAGAACCCAGGGTTTGGTAGTAGCTATAAGGGAGAAAAAAGGGATCACCAAAAATAAAAGACACTCCCCTATTCCCCCAAATGCCACCAATAACAACTAAAAACTGTACTGCCCCACACATTCTAGCAGTTTTAGGGTAGGATTAATCTATCCCAATTTAGGTGTCTAAAGTGTAGATTTTTATATTTGACAATTTATATTTTATAATAAAAGAAAATAAAGTGCTGTCAAGGAATAATTGACTCCAACAAAGACAGAGATTGTGAGAGCATGTAAGTCCTAGCGCATCAGTAATATTGTAATCTCATGGCCTAAATGTAAATGTAGGTGTATCTTTTTGTGTAAGTATGCATGCATATACCTCATTTTTCCTGCTCGTTGTTTTCCTCTGTTTAAGAAAGTGAAACGTTTGTGGTTGCTTTCTATTTGTTCCTCTGATGATTTTACTAGTCAAAACACTACTCCTTTCCTTGTCTTTTTAATTCAGTCATCTAGATCTGTTATGCAGATCTGTGGTTTATAGCCAGCATCATGGAAAATTTCGGTTAAAAATAACCCATGCTGAATTGTTAATGTTTCCATTGAATTGGCAAACTCAGTGAATTCTTGGTTGTTGATTATGAATGCTCTTGATTGTATTGCTGAAATTGTCTGATTTTTGCCATTCTGCTGCATTTTATTTGGCTATATGAATTACAGCTTCCAAATCATTGGTGGATCAAGCTACATTCTGAGAAAATTCATAGAGATACTTGTTTTCAAATTTGTGGAGAAAAGGGATAGAAATGCCAATTATTGTTGTTATTTTTCCCTATGTTGCCATATTGAAAAGTTTCCATACCTCCTTACCATTATAGTAAGTCTAGATTTCTAGGTACAGGAGTAATTTCTGGGTAAACATGTAAAAGGAGGGTGATATTCTTTTCTTCCAGAGTTCAGTATTACAGTTCTCTCTCCCTGACAGCATCGACTTTTAATTACAGAGCTATCCATTTGGTGTTGTGTTCCTGAGACTGAACACTGCATGAGGCCATTGCGTTTTGGTTACTGACTTCACAGAAGTAAGTTTTATACTGTTGGTTTGACAGGCGTCATTGAACTTTGCTGTGACAGAGTAAAAAAGTAGTACTGGAAAACAAGTAATATGCAATAGATGAAAAAGGTCTAGGGTCTATCATGAAAGGAAAAGAACCCAAAACTGATCATGACTAGTGGAAAAGAGATGAAATTACTGAAGGAGACATAATTATCTGGCTTCATGAGGAAGGACACTGCCAGCTATATCGTGCAGAAGAGACTGAATTGAGGGCTGTCTGCCAAAGCAGCAGGAAAGAAATGACCGGAAATTTCATGCCTACGTGGAGTCCAGCAAAACTGCAAATGAATGAGAACATAGAGTGGAGTGCCATCCACTCATCTGGAAGTGCATTTCAAGAGTCCTGTAAAATGGATGCACTGGGGAGAACATTTACCTGAACAGCACATAATGCCTAATTGAACTTCCAGAGTCTGTTTCTTGATGATGCAAAGCAGTTGCACTCATCCTAAAATTTTTACTCTTATCCTTCTCTTTCTCTCGTGCTGATTGATAGATTGATTCTGCAGTTGCCACTGTAATAGAAATTGTCACAATACAACCAAGTGCAGCTTGGCGTGTTTTTTTGTGGTGTTCCCTTTCTTTTCAGTAAATTTATCAAGAGCAAAGCCAACCAACCGAATTATAAACAGTTGAACTATTTAGAAACAAATCTACATGTACGCTGTTTTGATTTATGTAAGTCATCCAAAAATTCAAAACGTAATAAATGATAAACCAAATTTTGTTTTGAAGTAAAAACATCCATATACCTATATGCATAGAAAGGTAACTCAGAGGTAAGTACATATCATGGCTCTAGGTTGTATGTGTATATATAATTTAATTCTTGTTATGTCTAAATTTCTATTTTAAAATAACTTATTTTGTAGTCATTACTGTGGCTAAAACCAGGAGCTTTTAAGGACTTTCAAACAGGACAATATTTCTTCTTTCATGCCTGGGTCTAGAATGTTGTTGTCATTGTAACAGCAAGTAGGGAAAAGAAAACATGTTCATGAAACAAGAACCATCCGCATGCCATGCACTTAGAGTCGATATCAATTTGCACAGCCTTCGTTCTACTGAGCCCAGCCTTGTTCACATGTGCTGCATCTGGTGTCAGTTGATACATTATACATAAATGTGTTGTATTTTTCAATTCTTTATCAGACACCTACAAGTTTCTTTTAGTGATTTTAATTTTATTACAAGAATGTTGTACCTGGACCCTATATTGACTTTGTGCATCGCTTTCACAGCAAGACTCTGCTTGAAAATCATTAAAGACTCAATGAGTCTTACAGGTACCATAATGTATGTTCTCATCTTTCTTTTCCCATAGGTGGTGGCCCCTGCGGAGTACGTAAACAGAAAAGCAACCGAGTGTTGGCTACAAGAAATGATGAAATAAATTGTTTAAACAACTCTAGGAGCTTGGGTGAACCAGACCGTGTTCTGACACTTATGTCCTTTCTGGGTTCTGTAAAAGGGAAACCCTACAGCATTCAGAACAAGAAATGTCTTCTCTCTTCCCCTTTTAATAACTAATAATATATATATTTTATTACATTTCTCATTGTTTTTCTACTTTGCACTTGAGGGCACAGAACAGGTAGTGACATGGTCATATACATGGTACTGAGGAATCCCACCATTATGCTCATTTCAATCAGTTGTGTGTGACAAAAATCTGTAACTGGAGCTGAAAAAGCTGGAATTACTGTTACTCTGATGCCTACTTCTCATCTATGAGTATTGGAGTTACTTTTCATCTATTCTCTGTGAAACTAATAGGGAAATCGAAGTGAGAGAAATTCAGCAGCTTGTCCAAGTACTCATGGTCAGAACCTGTGGTAGATTTGAGGCTTTTAATATCCTTTATTCTAGCA
>NW_010555331.1:152861-171464 GCF_000687285.1 Phaethon lepturus | reverse complement strand
GCTTTTTAAAATTATTATTACAATTATTTATTTAATTCAGTTATTTTGAAATAAAACTTTGAAAGATCTCACCTGGAATTTTTCAAAATATCTGCTGATCTGCTGTACCTCTGAGAAAGGGGAAGTTGCTGGTATTTGAGGCCATTTCTGTCTTTAGTTTGGTTGGTGATTTCTGATTTATTTGTTTATATAGCATCCCTCCCCATTGAAGAAGCGACCGAGCTCATCCCAAAATTTGACACAATTCTGGCAATAATTCCGGTGATTAGTATTAGCCCATCAGTTTTACCCTTCAGAATAAAATGTGGCAAGTGAATAAAGCCTGATTGCATGGCTGTGCAAAATTTCATTTAACAGCTCATTGCAGGCAGGCCAAGTTGGATTGCCAAATATATCAAATCACTTTTATAGATCTAAGCTGTCTACCTCCTGATTTTCTTAATCGTAAATGGTATAACAGATATTGCTATAGTTTTCCCATGCATTGTAAAAGGAAAGTGTTTTAAATAAGGAGCAGAGCAAGCTGATTTGTTTGGTTAAGTTTACAGGTATAGGTTGTATGTACTCCAGATGTTTGCACACATTCCCAGAGTCCTAAGGCCCTTTATTTCTCCTGCATCCAGTCTGAATCCTGCAAACACATCCAGTCAGTAGGCGGCTGCTGTCAGTGAGTTACTAAAAGGTCTCATCTGTTATATTTATGTACTTTTCATCCAAGAATGAATAGTTCTTGCTGTGCTGTTTCCAATTCCAGATATGAGGAAATATGCCAGAATACAAGCTGCTTGCTTTGTTTGCAACTACTTTGTTGGTTCTGACTCTTAGTACATGGGATAAAAGGAAAGGGGAATAATGGAAATAAATGCCAAAATGTATCTGTTCCTCCCTTCTTGGTGTTGAAATTTTATCCAGATTCTTATCATAGATATAATCTGTGTATCCATAATATTTTCTGTAGATATTTTTCCCTCATCAGTTTAGTGCATTTGATCTTTAACAGACTTAGCATGTATGTTCTGGGATGTAAAGAAGTGCTATTGAAATATGTGGAGATGAAGCACAGCAAAGCAAAGTGCCTTGTTCAAGATCATACGTGAAGTTTATGGTGGATTGGGGATTGAAGGAAAATCTATTGGGCTGATGCCTTAAGCAAATCCAGTTTGAGCCTGCTTTGGATAGTACTCAAGCTCCAGAGCCCATAACGGCCACCCAACTCCTGACGATGGCAGTAGTGGTTTTATCATCAGTCTTGGGGAGGGTATGGTAGGCTCATGAAAATTTTGAAAACATACTTACGGCATACTTATGGCTACCCATAAATTTTTGGCTTCTGTTGGAGGGTGTTTGCTTTAATGTCTGGTTTTGGGTGTTGGGGGAAAAAGTGGGATTTATGTCATCAAAATTGTTGTCAAAATTGAAATTTTTGAGGATAAGAACAATTTTTAAGGACTATATGCTTGTGTCAGTCCTTAAAAATAGTAGCTTCTTACTTGGGTTCTTCCACTTGAGTGCAGGCTATTCAAAATGCGAGGATGACCTTTCTCAAGCCGTCAATTTTTATTTGATATTTGGATGACAGCAAGTCTGAATGACTGTTTTTCTGTTCATCTCATTTCATTACAAAGTATATATTCACAGTTAAATTTATTACATGCAGAATTTCCTTTAGAATGAAATCTGGTAATTGTTGTATGTTATATATTTGAAAAACCAGAACAAAGACCTTGGATTCATCAGGTGCTACCAAAAAAAGAGTTCCAATAACTATGTCATTCCTTCAGTGAGCAAAGTCAAAGCAATGTTTCTGTTAATTTCTGTGAGCATAAGATATATACATACCTCCTCATTTATACTTGAGAGAATACGAAGGATGATCAAGCTGTCTGTGGAAAACTGCGTGGATATCCTTTCAGGTTGGAAGAGTTGGTATTGTTTATTGTGCCTTGGAGGCCTTCTGCTGCTTTTCCATTTCTACCCTTGTGTGGAGGCAGCTTGACCTCTGCACTTACCTAGGAGAAAGAAAATTATTATGGCCATGGCCATTTTGCAGCTTGGTAGCCTGAAATACTGGTTGCCTTGAAAGCTGAAGTATTTACTGAGAATCCAAATAGATTTTCCCTAGATGAGAACAACTCTTCATGTCTTTCATCCTGAATTAGGCAAAGCTTCTCAGGCACTCTTTGAATGTCCCACGTGTCATCTGCTAACATGTGACGTGGCTCTGCTGACTGTCAGAGTCTGATCTTCAAATGGCTGCAGCCAGAACCTTGTGCTGGCTGTCTTGAACAGGTACTGGGAAGCCTGCTGCCCTCTGGTACCTGCTTCCTACCTGCTCTAGTCACAAGGAGAGTAAAGAGCAATACTTAGTTTCCCTTTCAGCTAGGTTGAATGCGTACCACTCAGATACTCTGAAAGAAAATTATCTAGAAGATACCTTTTAGGTACCTGATAGGCAGTTTCTAGATGATACCTGTCTAGTATCTCACTATTCTCTGCCTTTGGTCTTGACTAATGCTAGTTTTGATGTTTTGAAACTGAGCGATAACATACATCTCATGGTACGGAGTGAGCAATTGACTGTGGAGTAAGTCATGGGCTATTACTCACCGTGGTGGTGTGACTGTGCAACGCATGGAGACACTGATAGTGGTGCTGACAGGTCTGCTGTTCTTTTGGACTTGCTGATCTGTTAAAGTTTGATGTATGGCCCTTGAATTAATTGTATATGTCAAATATCATGGAAAGTGCTTTTGTTTTCATCTGAATCTAGAGATTTCAGCTGTCTAAATGGTGAGGGATTCTTTCTAGATACCAGAGATCATTTGCTATATTAACTCATGCTGTAGTTACTGTTTGAATCCGTGGGACCTTGTAACCTAATAAAGAACACTTTGTAGTCCTTCGGCGGTGCTTTAGCTCCCACATGAGCAGATCAATGCAACCTCTAACATGCTAGAAGGATGCTACAATTACATATTGTAATATTACATCATTTCGGCCTTCTAACTAAATCAGAAGACTATTCCCCACCCCCGCCCCCCGCCCAGTATAGTTAAATGGGCAGATCCAGTAAGTCATCCTCTGTGGAGAATGTCTCAATTTATGTTTCAAAGTTAACTATGTCATGGTCCTGGAGAAGTAAAGCTCATCGTGTACATTGGGTGCTTAAATGTATGCCCTATGGTGTTAATCCTAACTGTATTCCTCTCTGATTATTTTGGCATGGGCGGATTAAGGATCTGGCCCTACAGAATTTAGTGTTTTCTTCATGGTACCCCAATAGGGTACCTATTATGAATACCAGCACCACAGTAGAGGGTAGTGGTGTGTATCATAGTATTAATTTTGATACTTTCGTACCCTTGAATAAGAAACGTGTTCATAGCGGCTTCTTTAACTGGCTAAATAAATGTAACAGGCTGAATGTTGTGGTATACCTGTGTACTAATACAATATCCGAGTTGCTGAAATATTGGATCATTTCTCTTCATAATATATGAATTCTCAGCTGTTTAATATATTAATTCATGTCCGATTCATATGAATTCTCAGCTGTTTAATATATTAATTCATGTCCGATTCAGCTTTTGCAGAGCATGAACACAAAAAAAACCAGTAGGAGCGGTGGCACTAATTTATTAACACAAAGTGATAGCTAACTCTGTAGATGTTCAGGATTTTCATTTGCACCTCTGTGGACAAAAAGTACCACTACTTCTAATATATAAGATTCTGAATAATCATCAGAAATGTCACTTGATAGGGAAGAACCCCCAGTTTTACTTTTCTAGACTCCGTTAATCCTGAATGAAATGTCAATATTTTGGA
The DNA here is from genome assembly GCF_000687285.1 of Phaethon lepturus. Lineage (NCBI taxonomy): Eukaryota > Metazoa > Chordata > Aves > Phaethontiformes > Phaethontidae > Phaethon > Phaethon lepturus. The sequence goes on along the minus strand of NW_010555331.1, from coordinate 167,636 downwards.
TGAGTATCATTTATTGAAATGACCTTTGTTGCTTAGTAGCAGCATGATTTGTCATCTCTATTAGAAAATTATAGTAAGTATGAGTTTAGTATAATATTTTCTGGTGTTAGAAACGTTAAATCTCACTTTACATGGGAATGGAAATTAATATGGGAAGGTTCACATGGGGGTCAGTACAATTGCCTTATAATGCTTAGCCAAGTCAAATTAACTTCTAACATTTTGTAGAAGGTCCTTTTATTCAAGGGATTATTCAATATTCTGCAAGCTAAAGGATCTTTACAGCTAAGATGCCAAACCTAGAACACACTTGTACGACCAAAAAAAGGCAGCAAACCCAGGGAACTAGAAATTAGAGTTCACATTCATTTTGGCATTGTTTGAGTAGTTCATTACAAAGGATTTCTGTAAACAATTACTGCTATTTAATAACTAAGTTTGGATTTGGCAATTTAACTTAAAAAAATTTTTTTGAGAAAATTATTCCGATTGTTTAGCTTGATGTTGTCAGTGACTTCACCCTTACTAGAAATGCTGGGGTATCATGGGAAAAGCCTTTTCTCATGACATCTACGGGGGAAGCTAGTAGACAAAATGAATCTTGTTAATTTGGCTATGTTGTGGAATAGGAGACAAACTATTTTGAATTTAGCTGAGTGAACCCTACCTCAGGTATTGCCTTGGGTATAGTCAAAGCTTTATTCTCTCTTTGCAGTTTTTTTCTGGTTTTGTTTTCTCATGTTTTATCTCCTGGGGTGGAGGGAGAGAAAATTGTTTTGGATAATGGAGCACAAACTAAAGCAGGTATTAAATCTGTTTCCTACCAACTAAAGATTTTGTGGAATTCTGAGAATATCTATCTTTGTTTCTGGCTTACAAAGAAAGTAAAAACTTAGTTTGATACCAATTTAAATCAAACACATGTTCACAAATTACTGCAGTTAACTCTGGGTCAGGACTGGATTTCAATTGAGAAAAGAAAGCATGTTCAAAGAAGATCAAGAGTAGTCAGGCATTTTGGCTATATTGTTTTACTCTATTTTTAAATATACACAAGATACTTCTTCTGTTTTGGTCTTTTCTTATCAGAGAAGAAATATTTAATTGAACCAAGTGTTCTTTGAAAGACAGAATTGTTCCACCATAGAAAACATGCAGAACACTTAAAGTTTTCATACCACAAACAGTACTTATATTTTCTCTGAAAATATCATGTGGTTTACTAATTCTTGGCTTTCAATTATTTTGGATACTTTAGCTCTTTATAGGTTTTAAACTGTAGGCTTCAATTCATATGAGAGTATTTGTGCTAGATAGGATGAGTATAGCCCGAGATGTGTATAATGTGATTTTAAGATATTTCAGTGTTTACTTCATGACCACTGGCCTTTGCTGTGTTGATGTGTGGGAACGTCAGAGCCCCTCACTACAAGAAGGATGTTGAGGTGCTGGAGCGTGTCCAGAGAAGGGCAACGAAGCTGGTGAGGGGTCTGGAGCACAAGTCTTATGAGGAGCGGCTGAGGGAACTGGGGTTGTTCAGTCTGGAGAAGAGGAGGCTGAGGGGAGACCTTATCGCTCTCTACAACTACCTGAAAGGGGGTTGTGGCGACGCGGGTGTTGGTCTCTTCTCCCAAGTAACTAGTGACAGGACAAGAGGAAATGGCTTCAAGTTGCGCCAGGGGAGGTTTAGATTGGATATTAGGAAAAATTTCTTCACCGAGAGAGTGGTCAGGCATTGGAACAGGCTGCCCAGGGAGGTGGTGGAGGCGCCATCTCTGGAAGTGTTCAAAAAACATGTGGATGTGGCACTTCAGGACATGGTTTAGGGGACATGGTGGCGCTGGATTAATGGTTGGACTTGATGATCTTGAAGGTCCTTTCCAACCTAGTGATTCTGTGATTCTGTTATTCTGTAAAATGGCTTCTTTCTTCCCCCTCCCTCCCCCCCCCCCCCCCCACAAATTCTAGTTCTTAGAATGGGTAGAGTATCTTATACATTAACAAAAAGAGTATCTTATACATTAATAAAACAGCATATCAGGAGAGTTCAACTCTGCCAGTACGTGCTGTTCAACAATAGGAACGTAGCATTACTTTTTGCTCAGATTGGTATTTAAAGGACTGAAAATGAACTGTAGTTTACATAAGTGACACACTTTTACAAATGATAAATATAAGCAAATCATCAATCTTGTGGCAATTTTTCCAGAGAAAGTAAGATTTATGAGATTGTGCTATTTATGAATGTATATGGGTAGAGATGTTTCGGGTATTTCTGTCTTTCCTTAAGAACTATTGCCCCTCTTTAGCTGAAGCAGACAAACTGGTCTCAAACTCAACAAATATCATGGAGTGAAAACATTTGGTACCTAATGATATCCTGCTAGTGTATTCTGTTTAGGAAAATGTGAGGGTATGAGTTCAGCTCTTACTGGGCTTGAGACAACCTATACTGATGTCTAAACAATGGGAAAGTATCTGTTGGAACTTTTACCAATTGGTTGCACATTCTTCTTAGTAAATTCAGTCAACTTTCACTTGTTTTGCTTCTTATAAAGCTACATATTTCTCTTTGGATATTATTTGTGCACAAATATTCTACATTTATGTTAAATGCCAGGCAAACTTGTTGATACCAGTGTGTATCTCATAAAAGCATGATATACATATCATGCTTTTAGAAGAAGAAAAGTAGGAAGAAATAGTAAGAAAGGACATTTGATTCTCTGTACAATAATCAGTATAAACACTTTGGATATGACAGCTCATATTTAAGAGCTAATGTATGCCTTGTTTTTATAAAGAACCTTTAGTCTACGTGCTGATTGAATATAAACTTGTAGATGAATACTAACAAGTTACTGATTTGAGCTGTAAATGAGATCCTCTGGATGCAGCCCAATTTTTCACCATCTATCCAGTCAATAGTAAATGATGTTATATGAGTCAGGTGGTAATTAAGAATGGACATGTTCATTTTTCCTTACTTAAAATTTGCTTTAACATTGTGGGATTTATGGTTGATCCAGTTGTTACTGGATTTACATTCTCCTTAGGAGGGCCTATAAGGAAGGAGTTAATAACAGAGTGGGGAACATAAATTTATTTTTTATTTACTAATAAGCAAAACAAAGTAAGAAAGCATTGTCCTATTCCTTAAACTGTTTTGGACATCTTCTTGAAGTATTACTATTTTGAATTTAGAACTGCATTATAGGATTTTATGTAGTACTTCCTGCCCTGTGCCTTGCAAATCATTCCTAAGACCAGTTATTCCTAAGTATACTCCAAAAAAGATCTCTTCAGGAGAGAGCTACACCTCACTTTTTTTTTTTAACTATACTTGTTAGTATTTTAGAAACTCTGTTTGCTCAAATAGAAGGGCATCTATCAAATATAACTTCAAAAAGAGCTTAAAGGATTTTTCTTCCTGCTTCATTAAAACTGCAGTCTGCAACCATGTAGAAAATGTCACTTGAAGTGTAAAAGCAGAAAATACTGTCTTGAACTGTGCAGGATGCATTGGGCAGGTTCTCAAAGCCAGTTAACAAGGGTTATCTCCTCCTTAAAGCTTGGATAATCTGACTGAGGAGGTTTAGATTTGATTTTTTTTCTTCCCCTCTGACTTTAATTTGCAGTGTTCATAGAGTGCATTCATGTTCTTCTAAATGACACAGTAGTCTTGGGCTATATTCTTTTGTGCCTTTGGTAGTTGCTAGTAAAACAGGTACTGGTTTTGGTAATGGGTCTGCTGGGCTAATCCCTGAAGCGATCGGTGGGAGATAGAATGTGGGTGCCTCTGGGAAAGGCTGAAGATGTGGAACGTACAAAGTGAGGAGGTGTTCATAGAGGCAAGGAAAAGGGAAATGTTTCTAGTTGTTTCTGTTGCTAAAGGAGGGAGATTCTGTGATAGATGATCTTAGAACCAGTTGCTTAGAGGACACCAAAAACTGTGTCTTACCTGAGTAGCCTCAGTAGCTGTGGGTGGCCGGGAAGGATGGCCGTGGCACCACAGACTCCTTGTTCTTTGCTATACAAAAGAGGGTAGTTGGCAGTGTTAGGACTGGCAGCAGTCATTGATCTATCAGAGAACAGCAAATAATGTATTACTATAAGTATCTATTGAAAGGCAGTATTTATACAATTGACACGTTTGTTCGAAGTCTGCAAACTGCAGTTGGATAGAAAACATTGTACTGAGGGCATATCATCAGGGATTAAAAATCTTAAATCTCTAGCTGCCTTGCTTAACAGAAGGGCATGTTAATGTAATTTAAGATTTCATAAAAATCACTAGATCTTATATATTTGCAGGGAGGTCAAGAGAGATTTAAAATACAGTTTAAATCTGGTTTAAAGTATTGTAGACAAAAGAAAAAATATTTGCATTTTATTTTAGTTTTTCTGATAAAAGAGATTAATATAATGAAGTTATGTCCATGCTGTGCACAATAACTTGTTACCACCAAGTGTGATAGCAGAATAATATTTTAAAGTAATATTTACATAGATGACCAAGAAACAGTAAAGACAATCCTATGACGTGAGTCATAGTATGACTATGACAATGTTATGATGTAACCAGTGAGCACATGTGTAGTGAGTGTCTAGGTCTGCATGGCGCAGAGCAGACGGAGGGACAAGAAGCAAAGCTGAGGATACTGAGAGGCTTTGAAGGACATGGGGATACTGAGATGGGAACCTGGTGAAGACCAAGAGGAAAATGCGGAAGATGGATTCCTAGGTGTAAAACAGGGTATACTGTTAAAATACGGTATTGTGGGGGTTTCAGACACAAATCAACAGAAGTGAGGTTTCATGAGTTAAACAGAATTAAATTCGTACATAAACACTGAGAAACAATGCTCCTATGTTTGAATATGAATGTATTCAACTAGCCTTTGAGTCTTGAAACTAAAACTGACTGATTTGTTGTCCAAGGGAGTGAAAAATAAAAACACAAAAATAGTAAAATCTTCAAGGGAAAAAAAAATAAATCGCTGCATCAGTGATGCAATGAGTTATGACTAGTAATGTAGTAAGGAAATTTGAACAAACTTCTTTCTTCATCCATATTTTTAGCCTGACAGTGTTACTTTAGGGAGACTTTTCTAACAAGTCTGCAGGAAGCCTGCTGTGAGGAGAGGGTGAGCACAGAGGAAAAGTTAGGGCCAGTGTATCCTTCTGTGTTACAGAAAGACAGATTTATGGTTTGGGGTCTGCCTTTATCGGATTGATCTGTTTTGTAGATGGAGTATTAAAATGACTAGCTCTAGACAAATCCTTACCCTGCTGAGAACATTAAAATGTCACAGAGTTTAATATAGAGTAATTGGAGAGAACTCTACTTGAGAAGGAGATAAAGTGAAATTCCTAAAACAGATTTTAAGACTGCTGTGAACCCTTTTTGTCTGTCTTGAATAAGTGTGTTCCACTTTAATGAGATTATTCTGAGGCTCCCATCAGGTTTTATGCACAATTTTCTGCTGGTTTTCCAACAAAGACTTCATTCTGTTTTTCAATAGAATTTCCCTTCTATTGGGTTAACAGTAATGTCTTTATAGCTGATCAAATGTAGTCAAGTTAACTGACAGGCAAATTATTATAAACAATTATTGTCCTGATTTATATATTTCAATTATGTCAATATTTATTTTGTTGTTTGGTTGCCTATTCAAGTTTCTCCTTAGTAGCTCTCGCAATCCAGTTGCAAGAGCTTTTCCATTCCCCATCCCAGTCTAGTTGCAGTTTTACATTTTAAAGGTATTGTTTCCCTGCTGCATCCTGTCATTCTGTGTGAGGAAAAAGGAATTAGAAACTATTCAGGAGGAAGGCAAGCAGGAGAAGAGTGAAGGCAACCTATAGCCTAGCATCATTTGCATACCTCATAAAACTCAATTCAACCAAGTCCACTCCCTGTTGTTACGAAAAAAAAATAACGCACATCTTAATTTTGTACTTCAGCCATTGTTTCTCCCAAGAGAAAAAGGGTTATTGTAATTCCAGCTTAGTGGAAATATGTAAGGCTTTTACTCATCTAGTGCATAAAACTGATAACCCATGCAGTTGGGAGTGCTCATTTATTTCTTATTAATTCATTTCAAGTCAGCTGAGCATTCAGCATTTGTAAAGTGATTCTGGAAAATTATTTTGCATAAGTAATAGTAAACACTGGTGTTGCTTCCTGGCAGGGAACGAAAATGATTCATACAATTCCCAGTGGCCTAATGAGCAGAAACAGAAACTGGAGCCATGAATAGCTCATTGGCCGAAGTTTGGCAGCAGAAAAAGCCATGTTGATCAGCTGTGCCTTCACGAGCAGGCATCTTTTGAATCAGTTGGAATTACTTATTGTGAGGTGTAGCGGGGCACAGAGGGAAGGCTTGGCAGACAAATTTGAAGCAGGGGGAGATGGAGAAAGAAGAAAAGCTCATACCTGGAAAACAAAATTAGCTGTAAACAGTGTTTTGCTTTCTCCTATTAATTTATCAAGATCTGTAACAATGCCAAGAAGTTTTACATTCTGTGAAGCACTCCAGCAAGCTTCCAAAGTACGCCTGAGATTTTACAGCCTATGCAAATTCAGTGCTGCTAGGTCTGCCAATTTCTTGGTATTTAAATAGAACCCCATTACTTCAAACAATTTCAATGTTAGCCATTACACAGGAAATTCTTCCTCTTTCTCTTGTTTATTTTTAAGTAAATCCAGTTTCAACTTAATTGTAATTTGGGGTTTTATCTTCAAAAATCATCGAGACAATGAAAGCACGCTATAAAAACATAAATAACAGTGGTAATCAGATACCAAAAATAAAATACATGAAAGAAAATCTCACGAACTGACACAATTTTCTCATTTTTCTTTTTGTTTCACAACAGCTAGATTGTCAGATGACTCATCTGCTTTGATTTGAAATAAGATGTGTGTCTGTAGAGTCACTTATTTGTATCATTGCCTTTTGTCAGTGTAAATTAGGGAGGCTTTCAAAAAGCTGTACAATGCAGAACAGTTTACAGTTGCTATTATATTGTTGGGATACTTTGTTTTCTTCACATCCAATGTTATTGTTTAAGTATTTGTTTGTGCTATGATCCAAAGACCATTGCAGAGAAAGCTTCTCTTTCCATTGATTGCAGAAAACTTTGTATCAGCCTTTCAGAAAGCTTTGACTCATTCTGCTAACTTCAGACCCAGAATAGGGCTCTTTCAGCCCTTCTCTATATCCTATTTGTCCTGTCTACAGAATGCTCGTAATCCAGATCTTAAAGAAAATATATGAATGCTTAAGTTTAAGCACTTGAGTAAGTGCACGCAAGTCAGTGCTCTCAATCAAGCTCAAACGAATCGGATACTTCCACATGGAGGATTGCTACTGTGAGCCAGGTTGACAGGGGAGTGCTGTGGGTACAGAATGTATTTCCAACAACCTGAAGTGTATTCAGTTCCCTCTAATGCTCTGTTCAAACTAGTAAAATAGCAATGTGGAAAAATAATTTCTGTGTAAGTTCTTGTATGATTTCAAAGGTTTCAGTGAAATTTTGGGTAATTGCAAGCACATTTATCTAATGAGTATTAATGAAATAAGAATGGAAATAAATAAACTGAGACCGCTATTGTTAAGATAAAAATATTGAATAGAATGGAGAATGGGAATAAACAGAGAATAAAAAAGAGCAAGGAGAAATTAAACTCTAATACAGAGGTTTTTAGACTGCCCTGCAACCCAGGTGGTTGTTTCATGTAACTCTGTAGTTCTTTTTACCAGTAATAATGAACAACTGTACTATAAAATATATGACTGTGCACATAACTACTACGAAAGCTACAGGAAAGCCCATTAGTAATTATTATGAACATTAAAAAAAAAAAGCACTACTCTCTTGCTATCTGCACATGGTAGTCATCCTGGCTCAGTGAGCTCATTAGAAAAACAACACGCTTTTGTTTGATCGTGAGGTAAATGGTACTCTACAGGGACTTCAGCAAGTGTTCCCTAAACCGCAGCCAGTGTGTGAAGCCCATGTTCTTCTCATGGGGTGGGGGAAAAATAAAAAATCACAGCACTCTACATACCCCACTAGTACCCTCCAGTTTGTCACTTTTTAGTATCACGGTGTGTAGAAATGACTACTAAATGCAAATACGAGGTAACACAATAGTGTTATGTTATGATTTATTGGGAAGACAATTATGTTTAGCTGGGTCAATTAATAATTAAACCCTTCCATTGGTTTTCCTCATCATTGCCAAACAAATGTGGAGGCTTTCAATTTTCTTACCTCAAAGGATTGTTTTGTTGCTCCCAAAGGAGTTCTTTGCAGCTTTTTTGGATGCCTGAGGATCCCATCCTTAATGTTTTTTGGTTTTTTCTGAGCTGCTCTGTAAGACTACTTACTAGTTTATAACCAATAGAAATTGAACATGCTACAAATAACCAAACTAAATATTTGAGACTACAAAGAGATCAGTAACATTCAAAGCAAGTTTGGGCAAGTTATCAGGATTAAACCAGTATGGTTTCATGCAAAATTGCTTAGAAAATCATAATTTATCAAAGTTAAAACAGAAGGAGGTGCTGAGAAGCATTGCCACGGATAGCCATTCTGCATAAAGTAGTATTTGTTGATTGCAATAAAGGTGTGGATCAGATAGAAATATATGAATTATATTTGCTAAATCTGGAAAGACACCAAACAAGCAGGGAGTACAGTTTGCTGTGTTGGTGCAAGGAGAAGGGAGAGTGGCTTGTTTAGGTCCCTTCTGATTGTGTGATACAGTGAGCTTTGTACTGAATAGTTTCTGTGTAAAAATGAATTTAAACCCAACAATGAACCATGGTTACCAAATACAAAGCACAGTATCTTCTCTCTTTTGTGAACTAAAGCTGCTCAGGTGAGCAAGAAAGGTGTGTTCCTTCCTCTTAAGGGAATATGGAAAATCTGGGTGATTTTTATTGATTGCTGAGACCGCAAGATGTTATAGCTAGCAGCTGGCTAGAGACCACAAATGAGGTCAGGAACATTGATTTAAAATTGTGGGGTCAGTCAGTGCATCTTTAAAATAACAGCTACTTTCCAGATCTTGTCTGTATTACAGCACAGAACTTTTGGTTCTTAAAAAGCAGTGTTGAACTGCATGAACCATACCATATATTCTAGTAAAGAAAACTTTAAATATTTTCATTGTGAAGCAAACTTGAGTCTCATTCAGTTTGTTGAACGTATTTAATCACAACAGCATAGAAATACCTTTAAGGATAAATATCAAGAGATCAAACATTGTTGTAACGTAAACAGTGTCAGTACCCCACTAAGGAAATATTTTTCTCTTTCTTTGTTGGTGTCTCTAAATTCATCCTCGGGAGCATTTTGTGAGGAGCAAGCAATACAAAAAACAAGTCTGAATTGCTTATGCAAAATATAGCCGGCAAAACCTGTCTGAGATTCCCACAATATAATCATACCTTTTGCAGCCACATTACTCAAAATCTAAATCTGTTATTTCTTTGGTTTTGGTTGTGTGTTTGTTCAGGTTTTTTTGTGTTTGTTTGAGAAAGCACCGTCATGTAGATCAAACTTCAGCTTTGCTGCTTTTTTTTTTATCTCCATCCTCAGAGTTCAGTGGAAATTAACCGTCCTCCTCTTCATTTGAACAGCTTTGGAGTTTTATTTGCTTTTATAACATCTTTTTTATAAATATTATTTTGTTTATTAAATTGTTAAGCTAAATAACCAAATAAGACAAAGAGAAGCAGCTGAAGAATTGCAAACACAGAATAATTAGGAGATCAATGAACAGTTCAGTAATGCTGAGATGACTTTGAAGTGCCCTTCCAGAATAAAAAAGCCCAAAGCTGTGTAGGACATACAAATCTTAAATGATAGTTACTGTGCCAAGAGAATTTGAGTAGGTTGGTAATGTTGATTTAGCTGTCTTAATTGTGTTGAGCTCTGCAAGTCATAGAATAAAAGAGCAGTGGTGAGAACAAAAGCAGCACACACAGTAAAGAAATAATCATGGAAAAAAATACATGAAAGAAACAGTCGAAGAGAAATAATAAAATTAAGTAAGGAGGTAAGGACTGAACACAATAAACTAACATTATGGCAACATTCAACAAAAACTCTCTCCATAATTCCAGGTAAAACATAATTCCATTCTGAAGCATAGTATTTTAACTGCCTGTGTCATGGGTAATGAAGCTAAAAGCCAGGACTCTTGCAGAACTATGTGAGAAGTGATGCCTTTAGCCTCTTCAGTACAAATTTCAATTATGAAGGTGTACAGTTTTTTATTTATTGTATTGTATTTTGAGGTCAGTTAGGTACAGAAAAAAATTCTTGTGCTTTCATGTAGTTTTCCTGTAACATTTAATATTTCCCCAAGACTGACAGCAATATTTTTTTATTTTATTCAAATTTAAATTTTTCAAGTGACTCATATGCAGAACATACTTACATATGCAGAACAGACTTTGACTCCACTTATCGTATTTAATATGTAATGTTCCAACAGGTCCTAATTTATGAGAAGTAAAAATTTATGGGATAAGAGAGTAGAATAATGCAAGATATGTGAAGATGTGATTCCATACAGCAATGTTCATGTCTCTTCTTGTTATTTTTTTAGTGTTATTTGAATGTATAACTTTGTTCAGATACTACTGCTCAGACAGCTACATTTGCCTTTACCCTAGACAGACTTATTTTATGAGTGAATTGCTATTTTGCTTTTTGACAGTTAAACAGTTGAGAAATAGAGATAAAAGGTAATTTTTTATGTCCAGCCTCCTCCAGTAAAGCCCATATAAACTTCTCTTTATCCATTATTGGAGCAGACTGTATCACCTGTGCCATCAGCAGTTTGTGTAGATGTGGCTTATATATTTTAGATCTTAGTTGGAGGAATCTGGGTGCAAAACTGCAGCAGCATAAGCTTCCCCATGGGCTGTGCAAACCCAACAGGACACCTGTGCTGTGAAAGACTGTTGTCATATCACATCTTTTGGTGGGGAGGGAGAAAAATTGGGGAGGAAAGACACTTCAGTTTGGGGATATTAGCATGCATGTCAAATCGGCTCCGTCTTGAACTTTCAGGTAGAAATACAGCCTTCAGGAGTTAGCTTAATCTGCTAATGTTCATGGTGAGTCGCTAGGAGTCGGCAGTACTTCACTAGGTAAGCTGTATCAAAGATTGGCAACAGATTGTAAACAGAGAACAAGTTATTGAATTATGGTTGTATTCCAAATTGTTTTCCAGTGACAAATTTGAAGAAACCTCTCAGCAGGAGGAAAACAAAGGAACAGGAAGATGATGTCAGCTTAGGGGAAAAAAAAAATTAGTAAAGGTTCGCTTGGTTTTGCTTCTTGTCTTGGATAAATAATACCAGGCGACCATTACTGTGTTTCCAGTTTCACATTCCAGTAAAACAGCACATTTCTTTTCATTTCAGATGACATTTTATGTTAAGCCTATGACAGTTTAATTTCAGTTAACCACTGCTAACGATGGGAACATACAAAGAAAGCAGGCAGTCACGCAGTCATCGACTGTATATGTAAATGAAATAATCCATTGTGTTGGGTCATTGTGGAGGACGCTGATTATTAAAAATTTTAAAAGAAGAGTTCTTCCCCTATCATTCTGAAAACCTTTCTGCCTGACTGACACTTATAAAGCATTTTGTCTGTAGTTATGCAAAACTACTTGAGGCTGTATTAAATTGAAATGGTAGAAGACTGAAATATTAAGTCATAATTTTGTTGTTGACTCAGTGTTCCAAATGTATGTTCATTAACTGACTCTATTCTGAGGTTTCACTGTCTTTTTAATGTTCCTTTCATTTTGTTTATTTTCAGATGTATCACTCTTGTCTAAACACATTGTAGTTACCTTCTTTTCAGAGGTCGATAGGATGTTCTCTATGGTGCTCAGTTAGCTAGAGAATTGGATATTCTAGAATGCAATGTACTCCTGAAAATTCTGTTGTGTTATGGGAATGATCCATTTTTACATCTTTTTAATTGCTATCTAGCACTTTAATTGCTTTATCCAATATTCATCTTACAGAAATACCAGTAACAGTCCCCTCTACTTATGGGGTAGATCAGCAGTTTCTTCCTGAAATCCTATCACTGTGAGGTCATTTGTAACTTCTGAGAGACCTGTTGGTCACAAATGACTGCCAAGACCTGTAATGGTTTCATGTTGGTTGTTTTCTACCACCAAAAAATACATACAGATAATTTGTAAATACCTAACATGGAATTGCTCCATGGAGTGATACTATATGTTGATTTTTTTTTTTGCTGGTCCAAATTGTAAACATTATTCTATAAATACTCTAATTCGTTCTTAGGCAAAATGTACAGTTTCTCAGTAGGTTAACGGAAGATTGTGACTTTCTGCTGAGAAACATTATTACTTATAGAAAAAGAAAGGAAAAGTCTCCGTGTGCAAAATTAAGAAAAAGGAGGGTGGGTGAAGGAAAGGAACAAAGAAGATAAATAAATGGGTATCTGAATACTCTCCACCTTTGCTAGCACTTTTTTTTTCCTCCATTGAGTTGGACAGAGCATAACTGCATTGATTCGATGGGACTGTTTTTAGAAAAATTAAGAAGAGCAGCAGAAGGGGGACGCTTTGAGGAAAAACTTGATTTTTCTGCAAAATAAAATACCATTCTTAAAACCATGAAAAAAATCCCTTTTGCCACAAAGGAACCCCTTCTGTCACTCTTATTCATGCTTGGCATCCTGTGCTGAAATTAGTCCTGTGGAATCAGTTATTAAAATCTGTGTAAAAGCTCTCATTAACTTTGTATTGTGCCCTACAAATGGGTCTCTTAAATGTATAGGCTGTTTGGCAAATGCTTGGCATCTTAAAAATAATAGACTAGTCATTAAAAACATGCGATAATATTGTTATAACAATATGATTGTTGTAATGCAGATCATTTACTGGGCACTCTATACGTACGAGAATTACATTTGTGTGGCATAATCAAAATCAATGAGAGTCTTTCCTTTGATTTCAATAGGCTTTGGATCAGGCTTTTTGAGAGGTACCATTAGCTGTCAGATGTGTTTTTGAGACTATATGTATCAATCTGATTAATTAGTAGCAATCTAAAATGTTTTCATGAAGGGTTTCTTCAAATTCAGGCTCACATAAAGAACTCTGCAATATCTCATTGTTGTGGTTCCTCCTACAGCCCTTTTAAATTCCTGTTAATTCCCATTTGATAGTAAATTTAACCTCCCTACCAACATAATTGATTAAATAACAGGGATCATAATGAAATTCCAGTAATGCTTTCTGCATGCAAAGCTGAAAAGGGAATAATTACTGTCAAAGAAACTTCTGGATTCATCTTTCTCAGATTCTACATCTTTCTTTGTAAAGTAAGAGTTCCTTTAATCTTCTAAACTTCTCCAGTTCCACACAGTTCACAGTTTTATTTACTGTGTAAATAAAAATACTCTTTTATTATTTCCTTTTTACAGTGAGGTGGCAGATAGAGGTGACCCTCACAACTGTGTTCCTATGCAAGCCTTTCCAAAGACACAGTTTGTACCCACAGCAGGACTTGCATTTTCTTCTGGCAGAGCATTTAGTATGTTGGAGATCAACAATTGCGTTGTCCCAATGTTAGGGCTGAGAACAAGCATAGTTTAAGTTTACATAACGCTGACATTAGCGTATGCCAACATGAGCATTCATTGTGTCGGTATTACTTCAGAGGAGCTAGAGGTCTGCAGATGTAAATAGTTCTACAATCTTTTCATTCAATCAGTTATTTTCTTACAATCCCCCCTTTGAGATGTGATCTGAACATTATCCAACAAGCAAAGCAAAAATTCCTTTTAGAAATCATTTTTGCAGAGTGTTGCTCTTAACTTATTTCTTATTAATTGGAGCAATGAATTCTGTAGCTTTCATCATCAGCCAATTTCAGCCTGCTAAGAAGCGTGAAATTTTATCTTCATCAATAAGTTTTCCTTTAAAGAAGCTATATAAAAACTGATTACAATGAGGACTGTGTCTTTGCCATTATGAAAGATAGGTTTGTTTTCATCACAAAAAAAATTAACTAGATTTTTATTAACTGTTTTCTTAAATCCCTGAGGCTGGTCATATTTTCCCTTTACTTATATTTTAGTGAAGTAAAATCATACAGAAAATGAGCCTTTTATCTCTTAACTGCTGAGTTAGGCTAATAATCTTTGATTGTAAAGTCTGTTCTTGAATATTGAAATATTTTTAACCTGTTAGGTACACTTAATATTATGCTTATATTTGCTTATTTCCATGAGGCTTTGACTGAACTATTTTTATATGAGTGTGCTGGTTTTGGCTGGGATGTAGTTAATTTTCTTCCCAGTAGCTAGTATGGGGCTGTGTTTTGGATTTGTGCTGGAAACAGTGCTGATAACACAGCGATGCTTTCGTCACTGCTGAGCAGCGCTGACACACAGTCAAGGCCTTTTCTGCTCCCCACCCCACCCGCCAGCGGGCTGGGGGGCACGGGAAGCTGGGAGGGGACACAGCCGGGACAGCTGACCCCAGCTGCCCAAAGGGATATTCCACACCATATGGCGTCACGCTCAGCGTATAGAGCTGGGAGAAAAAGAAGGAAGGGGGGACGTTTGGAGTTACGGTGTTTGTCTTCCCACGTAACCGTTATGTGTGATGGAGCCCTGCTTTCCTGGGGATGGCTGAACACCTGCCTGCCGATGGGAAGTGGTGAATGGATTCCTTGTTTTGCTTTGCTT
>NW_010555331.1:128991-152757 GCF_000687285.1 Phaethon lepturus | reverse complement strand
CTCACCCTGTGAGTTCTCTCGCTCCCACCCCACTGTGGCGGAGCGAGCGAGCGGCTGTGTGGTGCTTAGTTGCTGGCTGGAGTTAAATGACAGAGTGAAGGTGTCACAATAAAAGTTCTTGAAGGATCCATTTTTGTTCTAGTAATGGTGTTTCATCATGCTAAATTATGAAGGGTTTTGCAGAAATTTATTAAAAATATATACAAAAATATAAACATTAAATTTGCCTATGTACAATGAGTCTGAGCTCAGTGTATTTCACATGTCTTCAAAGGAACCGAAGGCACTGAGGTGAACCATAAAATAAGATTAGGACCGGATTTTCCTAACCAAATTCTTTTGTGGAGAAAGTAAAATTTTGAAAGTAAAACATCTTTGAAGAAGGCCTTCACACAATTTTTCTACAATATAAATGTTACTTTTGGTCTATAACAGGGCCTCGTTTTTTTCAAGTTCTCTGAAAGTATAGGAGAATCCTCCTATCATTGACTGCTACTTTTAGTGTTTACTCCTTACCACACTGGGATTTCCCGCTTGATTCTCCTTCCCTATCCCCATCTGACTTTGGGAGTTACTTGGATTGTTTCTTAATCCCATCCACTGTCTTAATCTCCATCCCCTCTGAATACTTGTATGTAACAATGCTCTCAGAACAAGAAAATTACATAGAAATGATAGTAATTTAACTTAATCTTCCAGCATCCTTGTCATGTCACCTCTGCAGGCTTGATGGCTCCAGGGTTCCCAGAATTCTTCACAGAAAAGGAATAAGAGAGAGACTGTGTCTACTTACTTAGGTTTAGGGGACTTGGTGGCGTTGGGTTAATGGTTGGACTTGATGATCTTGAAGGTCCTTTCCAACCTTAGTGATTCTGTTTCAGCAGGGAAGTTGCTTCTTTATAACATCAATACACACTTCCGTAGTCACACTGTAAAAGGGTATTTGGGTCATCGGGGAGGCAGAACGAGTTTTTAAAATGTATTTGCATCAGACTTCCTTTTACAGCTGTTCATACCTGCCATCACCTCAGAGAAACATGCCTTTGTAACTGCCTGCCATGTGAATATCAAAGATGCTTACTTTTGATAAGGTTGTTTAAAAAATAGCTTGTATATTTTTGTTATTTTGTGCCTCATCCTTTCACCTTCTTTCATCATTCCTCCAGTTTATGGATAGATATCTGTATGCTTGGCAAATGCTCCAGGCCTTTTTTTTTTTCTGATTTTGAACAGTTTTATGTGTTGTGTGTACATTCTCCACCTTCTCAATGAATGCAGACTACAACATGTCCTCACAAACCTTCAGTCTTCTCCTCCTTTCATAGTATCACAGGCAATAAATAGCTAGGGCCCACAGTCTATTTATGGAAAGAAGAAAAGCCTCTCAGTGGGATGTCAGTGTCAGTTTTCTATGGAGTTTTCAGAATGTCATTTTCTTGGCATAAATGTTACTGTAATTAAGTATTCTCCATGCAGCAAAATTGATTCTTCATTCTGCAGTTTATAAACTTAAGCATTTCTTTGTGAATCCACAGCTCATCTGCAAAGCACTGTGCCTGTTCCACTCAGCATGCTCCATTTTCATGTTACTAATAGAAGCTGCTTGTTTAAGAGAAAAAAAGGCTATTGAAATATAATCAGACACTATGTGGGTTGTTGTTGTATTAATTCTATTCTAATTATGTTGTTGGCATCCAGATGAATTTTTAGATTCACATTGAATCTAAAAATAATGTTGATAGAAATAATTCTCTCCTAAGTTAAAAATTTATCTACTGAGAAACCGTATGAACTATTATGCCACATACCTATGTGAGACTAAATAAAAACGTATTTTAGCTTGTATGACTTTTAGTCATACCAAATAAAGAAATGAAAATGAATACTCATTTACAAATTCTATTTAAACATACTACCTTGCTCCCTCCCCCAGGCATGTATACAACAAATGTAGGTTTAGTCCCATAAAACTTTGTTTATGTAGGTCTTCTATCTCTTGGATACGTTTGTGTGGACAGATTAAAAGGATACTATGAGGGCATGAATCTGTATATTTTACTTCACCAATAAAATCAATTAATCAGATTTGGCCTATAACTTGCACTCATTTTGCTTGTTGTACCACTTGTACACATCTCTAAACAATTCTGTATCGCTGCAGTTTTTGACGTCATGTGATATGCCTGTTCTTCTGAGGTAAACAGTACCGGGCCAAGCCACTTCATAATAACTAGTGAAATAAAGTCGTCTTATAGGGATAGGAACAAAAAGATGATGTTTGCTGATTACTTGTAATAATTGGACTGATTTTAAATTTTTGTAAGGGACTTGGACAAGAGAAAGGAGAGGAGACAGTATTTGTGTATGCACGTGTTCCCATGTATTTTACACAGTTCTGTTTTCAGTGCATTTTAGTGTTACAAGTAAAACATATATGTACATTCTGAGCTGTTATTTGAAATCTCAGATTTGGATTAGAAAGTAGAGTGTGATTTAAAGTGTTCTTACGTATAACTGGTGCACCGATCCTAGTTGGTTGAAATAATTTGACTCCCTTTCTTCCCTCCTCTTCCCCGGCCCTGCAAATAATACATTGAAAATAGTTTTAATTTTCACACCTGAAAGGGAAAAACAAGGGGAAACACATGGGGTTTTTTGTTTGTCTCGTATTCGTTTGTTCATTTAATTATGGTTTTCTAGCTGACAATTGCCTTGGTACCTGAGTCCTAAAAATCTCATTAATGCAAACGGTGGGAAGAGAGGAACCATTTAAATGTTACCCTGTTCTCCAGCTGAGTCAGGTGAAAGGGTTGTACTTGTCAGCTGGCTGCCAGGGTTTTTAAATTGTTTCAATTGTTGTTGGTCCTGCTTGCTTTTCCTGCTAGCAAAAAATACTTTCTCCTGCTTGAGGTTTTTATGATATATGGGTACCCAATATTGATTAGTACCTTTCAAAGAATAAGTTTGCTGTCCTTTTTACTTTAGATGTAGCAGCTCACTGCATCATCCATCCAGCTGTATCCCTTGGACAGAGGAATACACATGTCTTCATAGAACAGCAAGGAAAAATTACAAGTAAAATATCCATGAATTTCTTGTTTGCTGTAGGATCTTGTGAATGGGAATCCCCAAAGGAATGTCTTTATCATTAATTTGGAGCTGTGTTGTTCATCTGCCATAAGAAATGAAAGACCAATGTTCTTGCCCTTTTAGTAGATGTAAAAGTAAGAGCAGTTTCGAGTTCTTTGTGCTGCTTCAGACTGAACCAGATGGGACCCTGCAACAACTATCAATTTGTTTGCTTACAGAAAGTCAGAATGCCAGGACGAAAGGAAAGAAAAATGAAGGAGGAGAAAGTATTCTTGTGACCTAATAAGACCCAAATGCAGAACAGCAAGCAGAGAAGACAGCAGGGGAAAATTCTACTCTCAGAGGGTAAGTTTGCAGTAAATGCAAACCATCCACCATTGTTTGGTCTTGCCTGCTTGCCAATCAGTCAGTAAAACTGGCTTCCAGTAAGGAATGATTATAGCTTTAGTTTCATGATTGCTCCTCTTTGCTGGAGAGTGTTCATTACGAGGAACATTACTATTCCGTTCTTTCTTTTAGCACTGTAGGATGCTACTTGATTTTTTTTAACTGTTGGGGAGGCAGAGGGAAATCTGAGAATTCAAGGAGTCTGTGATAGTTGTTCTTTTTAATTAAATACTTTCAAAATGCCTTGAAGTCAACAAGATCCTTTTTCTCCAATCTCCCTAACTTTTCTAACGAACTATTAAAACTAATCTTGCTTCTAGGCTTGTGAAGCACTGTGGGTGGGAAAGCCAATTACATCAATATTTTATTTTTAAAAATAGCGTGGTTTTTTCCCCCTATCGAGACCTGTTACATTTCCAGCACCATTCAATACAATAGAGTACTGTTAAATATACCATTGGCATACAATCAACCACCATTTATTTTACTGTTGAGTGATTTGTTACAGTAGATAGAAACCATTCAATACCATTGACAAACAACAGACAGTCCTTAGCTCTGAATTACTGTTAGACTATTTTTGTAATGAATGGAGACTTAATTTCAGCTCTGTTTTCTTGTGGGTGCCAGACAGAATTGTGCAGAGCAGAACAGCAGCTTTATTTATTAATCCTTGCAATGCAGTTTTGTCTAATTACTGCTGACTTGTCAGATAATAGTCAACGACCTTCATCAGGGAAGGTGAAACAACTCTTCTCACCTGATTCCTCCTAGCCAAATATTTTTCAAGAAAAACACTAGATTGTCTAATTGATTACCTAAACACTACTAGTTTGTAATGTTTCTTAGAGACTTTTAGGGTCCAGCTGTGTTTTAGATACTGAAATGTCCCTTTCTATCACAATATTATGGCAAAAAATTAAAGGCATTGTGGAGTTTTTGGTCATGCCTGTGTTAGGACACTCAAGGGTCCACTTTGAAGTGTTGATATTTTGCAAAAAATTTATTCTCACTAATGAATTTCTGAGATCAGACCAAGTGTTACAACTTATTCCGTCTATGCTCTGTGAAACAAAAGGTATGGAGCACTCTGCAGGTAGATTGCCCTGGCATACCAACGCACATCTGGCATACAAGTGGTGGGTGCTTTTTTATTTGTTGACTAACAACCAGTGTTTACCTGAAATAGATGAGGAAAAAAAGCAGGCAATAATACAGTTGGAGAGCTCTCATCTATGTACTATAAGCTATACACTAGACTCTTGTATACTGCTAAATCTGTACAGGATAGCATCAGTGCCTTCTCTGCAATTGTTGTTCTCATCTCCAGACTTGGGAATATTCCATAACAACCTGAATTTACTAAAGTATCCTTCATCCCAATTCATGCAGAGATGCTCCCAGCAAGGTCTGGACATTCTTGCAGAATTGACTTTATCAATAAGTAGCAGTATACCTTTGCTTTAAAAGTCCTTAGGGATTTTATAGAGTAAGTTTATGACACTACCATTATCATTCAACCTCAGAGGTAAGTGTTTATTTTGAGTTCATTCTTCTTGGGAAAACTATAGCCCTTCTCCTGTTAGGTTATGAGGAGAAGATCCAGATATTGCTGACAAAGACCAGCTCTGAAGCTATGGAGCCATGACTACCATACTTAAAACACCAACTACCTTATTTAAAACACCTAAAGAGAATAGCACATGGCTGGGAATAAGATTACTTTCCTTAACAAAAAGAAAAGGTATGCCAGCTGTTCAGAGTGAAGACCTGTATATGCATCCTCAGTTGAAAATGGTTTATTAATTCATAGCTGTTGAAGATACTATGTTCTACAGATAATGATAAAATGGGGTCCTCACCCACACAGTGATTGTTTTCATGCTTTTTCAAGACAACAAATGCAACAAGCATCTCTACTGAAATTGAGAGACAAATGTGCTCTGATATACTGTAACAAGAAGTGGGATAATACAGTCAAAAGCTGTAGAACAAATACAGAACTTCAGAAATGCTGGACTAGCATCAGTGTTACCACAAACAGAAGTTATTAAAAAGAAACTTAAAAGTTTTAATAGTACTGCCTAAAGGAATATTTGATCAAATAAACAGCTTATTGAACCTGCAACCATAGTAATGTTGGAGTCCATTATAAACTAGGATAATTTTATTCTCTGGAAACACCAGTGTTATTTCAAGTTCCTATTATTTCAGAGTGTCCTGTTTTGTAACAAGAAACAGAATTTAAACACACTATTAGAACATGATCTGTTGACATTTTTAACACCTGTTTCTTCAGGTTATTGAATTAATTACATTGACTGTTGAATGAATAACACTGATAAGGATTGAACTAATTGGAAAAACTGAGGTTCACCGATTTCTCACCAATAACATTTGCTTCCTGAAGAAATGAGCTAAGGAGGCTTGGGCTGGATGCTCTGAAATGTCACCATGGGGAGTTTGCAACCAAAGAATGTTTTCCATCAAAATTTGGTCAGCTTTAATAGCAAGAGAGTTTTGGAATATGTGACCACCCTGAGGGGCATGCTGGCTTCACTAAAATGACATAGCTATCAAATACTTGTTTGCATTTATAAAAATTTGTGCACATATCCTCTGTGCATAGCCTGAGGCTCTGGGAAAGTTAGTGGCCTACTGAAAACTTTGCACTAAAATCATAAGCTACAAAACATAAAAAACCCAAACCCAAAACAAACAAGCAAAAAAGGAAATACTTTGTCTTTTAAATCAAAAGGGACTTAAATTAAAATGTCCTTTAAAGCATTGAACAAATGGAACAATGAATGCAATTGGAGTTGTAAAGGTTGTTGAATGATCTTTGTTTAACTATTCATATAGTTTTAAAAAGAAAGTTAACTACTTCGTATGTCTACGCCTGAAGCCCAGCAGTCTTCAGGAATAACAACTCCAGCTGAAACAGTAGGAGAGAGTAGGTAGCGCCAACTAAATAACTAATATAACACATTTTGTCCATATTGTGATTATCCACGAACCACACATGTGCTGAGCCAGTGCATTTCAATAAAATGTGAAGACTGAAATATATCTGAGAAAATTATAAAATTTCCAAAGGGATAAAAAGATTGTTAAACGGAAAAATAATAAATGCATTTGGTAAACAGCCTCTTAGGGATCTCTTGATTTTAACAAGCACAATGCAATTAATAATTTCCTGAAGCAAGGAGTGTGCAGGGTTAGACTGGCCCCTCTACAAAATAAACATATAAAAGACAGGCAACCTGGATTCTCACAGTGAAGTTTTCAGGCTCGGGTGACTGTTATCCCCCATAGCAAGAGACAGCTGTGAATATCCTGGGATACATTAACAAGCTAAAGAAATCTTCATGTAACCTCTAGGTCCCAGCTTTACCTTGTGCCTCCATCCACACTCTTCAAAAGCCAAAAATCTCTCACTGTCATCCAGGACTTAATCACTCTCAAGGTAGAGACTTAGAATTGGAGAGATGGGGCCAGCCTTACTTGCCAGGACATTTTATGTCCTGTAGGTCTGTAGGCACTTTTTAGAGTATCTCCTTTCTAAATATTTTCAGGTAATTTTGTTGTGTAAAAGCTTTGACAAGAGAGAAGGAGGTACTCAAGAGGCAAAACCTAGGAGTGGAAAGTCCCTTACATGGCACAAGTGATATCTTCCAAAGAGATGGAAGGGACTTTGAGAAGTAGCTGCAGTAGTGGGGAGTTACTTTGCTGAAGAAATGCTCGCAGCAAGCCACAGACATTCAAATATAGTTCTGTAGAATCAATAGAGGACAGTTCAGATCCTCTTGAGTTGCAGTTTCTGTTAGGAAAAAAACCAGCAAGAGTCAGTTTGGAAATCAAGCTGTGGTATTATAGTCAGAATGTGTAAAGTATAAGATAGGGCATGTTTAATATAAGCACAGCTGCTCTAAACAGAGAGCATGCTGCTGCATTGTGCACTGCTGCAAGCATTAAGAGAAGAGCTTGTGACACAGCTGGTGGACTCCAGGCATATGGATGTAGGGTTTAGGCATGGCTATGGGAAGGTACAATTTTGGGTCCATTTTGGGACCAAAACATTTTCACCTTGTGTGTGTATAAATGCTTTTTATCCATAGGAAGTGAACAACTTAACAAAACAGTCCCAAAGATCCTTGGCTGGGTGTTCTTTTTCACAATATATGTCTGCTTTTCCCTTCTTTTCCTATGGGAGTATCGGGAAAGATCAGGAACTCTTTTCATCATAGCTGTGGTAAATTGAGGTGATCAGGCTGGGAGAACCTACTACACCAGGGCATCGCTGATGTGCATTCTCCAGACAGGCAATAGGTTTAGGATCCTGTAGTTTTTTTTTAAAAAAAAACCACCAAAACAACCAAACACAAAAAAACCCTAATGAGACTAATGAGACTTTGGTCTGGTTGTGGAGAGTAACTGTGACTGTATACGCTGTATTACTTCACTGGAACATTTGCTGATTGAAGTGAGGAGAAGCACAGGCTGAATAGAACTATTGGTCATTCTCACTGGACCTGGATGGAGGAGGAGTGAATGCTGCTGGATTGCTTAATGGAAGATTTGAAAGCTTCATTGCAAGGGAATGACTGAACATCCTACTGGTGAGATGATCTTAAGCTATACAACCATATCTTGCATGTTATCATATGATTTTTCATTCATGACAAAAATTGTGGCTTTCAAAAGAAAAATAAAACTAAAAATACCCTGCTTTAGTAACTTCCATGGTTTTCTTTTCTTCTCGGGATCAAGTTCAAAGTAGCATCTTCTGCTGTTCATCTTTTCATTTAATACTATCATGGAGTAAGTAACTGGGAAAACAAAAATTGACAAAATTATCAGTGAAAAATACTGTGTACATCTAATCCATTTTGTCCGGATGGGAATTTGTAACCAGCTCCATTTAGCACCTACCTACTGTTTCTCATTCACTCCTGCTGCCTGCCTAGACTCTAACAGAATTTTTTTCATACTGATGCTTTGTCTAAAGTACTTTCCATGCCTCATTCACTTGCCATCACTTTTCAACTGTAACAGGTTTTTTTCTCTCCTTGATCTCTGCCTCGAAATTTCTTTCTCCCTATGTCATTATTTAAGCTGTGTGAATACATTACCAACTAGTGAGCTTAAGGTTTTATTAAGATTTCACTTAAAACACAGGTTTTATTCAAAAGTCGGTGGAAATGAGACTCTAAAACTAAATATTTAAATGTGGCATTTCTATGACATATCTGCAAATAGAGCCTCATATAAATAGCAATGAACTAGGAAAAAAACTTCTGTGATTAGGAACCTTATTTGTTATTTATTCCTTATGTATCATTTTAGACCCGTGGTGAAAATTCTGTTTCAGAGAGGTTGTGAAATTTTAAAATATATTTTAATTTCTTAAATAAGACATAAAAATGTTATCACTCTCATCGAAATAGTTTACAAATAATCATTGCAGTTTAGTCAAATGAAGGAATTTCTGCTCCCTTTCCCCTCCAACTCTACCATAATAAAAAGCAAAGGTTGAAATGAAAGCCTTTTTGGAAAGAAGCACTAAAATGTTTTGTTATAAAGTAGGGGGAAATTAGTTATTTTTAAACCACTGTCATTTTCACTTCCTCACTCAAGCTAACCTTCAGCTAAATTGCAGTGTACGATCAATGTTTCCGTGCAGTAGTCAATTGTTCCAAAGTTCTCACTGTCATTTGCAATTGATCTGCTCAAAGTGGAGGTGCTAAAACATACTATTACTCCCTGGAACCTACTACTGAATTAAAAAAATAGTAATAAAATCATCTCTCAGGATTAGATGAAAGCAAGAAAAGTCTTTCTCCTCATTTAATTTGGCTCTTCCAGAAAAATTCTTTCCTGAGTCCTGCAAACAATCAGAATAATTCCAGTATATAACATACCCCTTATAGAGGATCATACTGTGAGTTCATCTAGCCATATCCTGAGCCTCAAATTTATTCAGACATCTTCTTACCGCTCCAAAGAGCTTGACAAAATGTTTTAAAAATGTTGGACCTAAATAAGGGGATGGACATGTTAGATTATACCTTTTCTTTGTTTGTTTTTTTGTTAGTTATGTCTTTCTTCAGTCAGGTCAAACTCTCTTCTCTGTTTATCTTGCATCAGTAAGATCACTGGTTTAAGTTGAGCAGCGACCAGAAGTGAAAGGAAGCTTTTTGTTACACCTTCTATTTAAGCTGCCCCTGCGGCACACTCCATTTCTTCAGTTATCTTTCCTCTGTGCAAGATGGCCTACTGAGTGCAGTGCCGTTGGACATATCATAGTGACTTACGATCATGAGGCAGTAAATTCCTTGTCAAAAGTACCATACTTACCTGCAAAAAGCCAGGCCCCTTCATAAAGCTGTAGAAATTGTAGCTTAGCCTGTACGTAAATAAGTTTAGCAAAGGACTGGGCAGGGGGGTTCTTGAGGCCATACCTGAACTTGTCGAACACTTACATCAGAGTTACTAAGTGATTTGGTGCACGCAATAGAAGCAACTCCCTCTGCTTACAAAGTCACTAAATACATTTGGATTAAAATCTAAGGAAATTCAAAGACATTTTAATAACTTGATTCTTTTCCTCCTTTGTTAGAACTCCTAATACAGTGTGGTTAATAGATGCTTATTTTTGTTGTTTAAATGGAATACAAACAACTTCCAGCCTATACCTGTAGCTGATGCCTGGTACCATTCCATGAATCAATCAGCTGAATATATGCAACAACTTACACAGCAGATACAGGCTATCAGCCACTGTGTTGGTTTGTTCTTGAATATTTTCCTGATGTTAGGTAATCTGCAAATTTGTTTGCTTACTGTATGGATCCATTGATAGAAAATTAGACCTACGTGCCTTCCTATATTGTAGCATATAAGCATATACGGTTGGAATACAAGACCTTATTATATGATGGCGCTTCATTGTGTGTGACTACATGTTTGTGAGCTTTAGTCAACACAGTCCAAAACTTAAATTTAGAAGCTGATCGTACTGTGTTTGAGAATCTGTATAGCGAAGAGCAGTTTGAACAAGAGCTTGAACAAGAAATCTTGAACCTTTCTGAGGCTGGGGGATACTTTGCTGGCAAGAAAAGCCAGTTTTCACTGCTTTGTATCTCTTGAATATGTAAAATGTCTAGAACAGGAAGTGACAAATCTGTCCAACAAGTTTAATGCCAACACAGTATAAATCATTAAAAGTCCTAGCTGAGATTATAATGCAGTCAGTGTTGTTGGATAAAGATGATGCTATAGGGGTAAATTTACTCTCTGAGAATGAAAATGGTAGGTATAGTAATTAAATGGGACCCCTTTAGCAATATATAATCTACAGTTCCATTGTACACCTTCATTATTTCCCCTATAATTAGGATTTTAATCCATGTATTTGTTCTTTTTAAAAGCATATTAGCATTGCAAGACATTCCTACCGATTTATCAATTTATTATGTATATCATGAACGACTCCTGAGGAGCATAATAATGAAGGAGAATGTTATTTAATTCTATATAAATATTTGGGGATGGAGCCAATATTGCATAGCTTTAATACGAGAAGCCCTATTTCTTCTAATACCAATGTCACCTTACAAAGCTCCTCATCTGCTATGAGGAAAGAAGGATTATTAGAACTGACAGAGCACTTGGCTTTTCAAGGCTATATTTCATGTAATTATTCCTTCTGAATTTCTACGTGAAGTGCAACTTCCACTGAAAACCTGTTTGCACTGTTAGTCAGATAGCAATTTAAACAAACAAGTTGCTTCCTTCAATATTTAATTGTCGCAACAAAACTGCTATTAGATATTTAAACAAGATACATGATACCATTCTTTTTATTCTTTTATTTTGGGAACAGGAGACATTGGCAGATATCTTCATGTGGCCTTCCATTATCCTTAACAGATGGACTTAAATTTTAATCGAATTGAAAACCTAATCTTCCTGTCTATGCATAAGGTTTTTTCATAGTCACTGCCAGGGTTTTCATGGTTTGGGAAGAGAAAAAGAGAGTATTTAAAACAGAAAAAAAGAAAGAAAAAAAGGAAAACCTACAGAGAAAAAAATTCCGATGGGCTAACAACCAGTGTTATATTTTTCCTGTTCACTATAAAATTTGGCATTTATCTTTTACAAGAGATGCTGCTGTTTTTAGAAGGCATAAATTGCCTTCTCTGAGGGGTTCTATCAAAGGTAAGGAAAGGGAATAGTGCGAAAGCAGCATGTATGTTTTATAAATTATGTTCTTTCTGTCTAAAGAGAGCTGTACTCTCGTCTAGTCTCATGTGGCAAAGATATGTTTTCCATATGTTTCATATATATGTGTATATATATGTGTATATTATGCATATATACTTTTTTTTTTTTTTTTTGCCTTGGGTTATAATCACATCAAATGTCCAGATCTTAGGCTGAGGAGATTCTCTAAGGAAAATGCAGGATGCCAGAGGAGCTGATTCAGTGGGTAGTACTCTTCCTTTTGAGTCAGAACTGAACTAATGCCTTGGCATGTTGTTCTGGAAGGAAATGTCTAAATGAGAGAGAAAATTGGAGTCTATTGGTGGGGAAGTTAGCCATGTTGTCATAACCTGAATACATGTCAGTAATAGCAGTAGATTAATTTAAGTTTGGATAAACCCCTGCATTTAAAGAGGTTTCTAATTCTCTGTGACTGGAGGGATTGCTTTGTTTTGATCAAATGAGGCATCAAAAGGAATTAAAAAGTTTACAACCATGTAAAAATGGCAATGAAATGTTCTGTATTTGGACTTAAAATCTCCATTTAAAAAAAGGTAGGAGCAGATGCCCAGATGCAGGACTCAGTGTGTTTGTGGTAGAGGGCAGAGGACGGTGTTTCTCAGAGCCAAGAAACCAGCTTTCCATCACTCTGATCCTAGAGACTGTCTTCACCATGCAATTACTTGCACACAGGTCTTCCTGACTTCCTTAAAGAACCTCAAAAACTGCTTACTGGCAGCTGCTAAAAATAATTTTTGTATTGCAGTCACCGAGGTGGCTTTTCCTGTCTTCGCAGATGCAAACACAGGCGTGGTGACCTATGCATTCATGGTGCACATGAGCTGGCAATGAAAATGCTGGCCTTGCAAAAAGTATTTCACCTTGAGGAAATATATCCAACAAAGCAAGACAGATAATTGTAACACTGTACTATCTGGGATCAGGCAAGCTCTGTTGACAAATAGATTAAAACTTTGGAGTTCATGTTCAAATACCTTCTTTAGCTGGGTTTAAATACTTTTTGGAACTAGTCTTGAAGAGGGGACCTTTATTTATTACATCAGACACTATATATGTGAAGTGTGATCCATTAAGATATTATATATATTTTTCTTCAATTTAAACTGTAGCTAGTTAAATTTCCTCTGGAGGTATAATAATAAAAAATTACTAGTAAGAAAATCTTTCCCCAAGGATGAAAAGTTTTGCATCTTTACCACAACTTTTGCTGATAACAATTATTATGAATCTGTTTGATGTCCATAGTTTCATGAAGTCTACATTTTGACTCTATATAGAATTCATGTAATGTTATTAGGTGCTCAGATACCATGGCAAAGAGTGCAGAGGGCAGCCACACAGAATGATTGATCTGGCAGAATATTGGTGAATGGTTGTATGAATTAAAACAAGCATGCTTATCAAATGAAACATTTACCTCCATGTAGCAGGCATCTTTCTAAAAAGTATTCCATTTGAATATAATTTCAGGGTGATTCTTAGTACAGCGAATCAAGTTCTCATAGTGTAAGTTGGCAGCATTGCATGAAAGTCAATGCACTGAAGTCAAATAGTCTTTCCATTGTATACATGAACTGAGTATCTGCTGTTATGTTTTGTGTTTGTCACATCCTTGAAAGAAGAGGTGAAGCCAAAAGGTAGACATTTTCAGGTAAACAGGCCCTCATTTTGTGTTATCACGGTGTATGTAGTAATGAGATGTTGAAACTGGGACCAAGTCTACATTTCCAAACTTGAAAGGGAATAAATCAGGCTCTGTAACAAAACAGCTAGGCCAGCAAAAACCCTATGGTGGGGTCAAAGGAGTCCTTTCTGACTCAATAATCTTCGATAGGTAATTACCATAACAAAATGTAGAGAAGAGTAAGTGTGAGGACATGGTATAACCAGGTATATTTGTGTCACTGCTGTTTGAAATTGATCTTGATTTGTCAAAAGGCCTTCTGATTTGCTTAGGAGCACAGATTACCGTATAGATAATTGCATATAACTGGTGCTATTTCAGTGAATAACTTGACTAGAATTACTTAACATATAGTAAAAGGTTTCTGTGTTTGTCTAGGAGAGGAAGATGTGGACATCTGTGCTTCTAAAGATCTCTGACGTATGCCAGTTGGTATGGATTGTTGTGTTGAATAGAAGATTAGCTCACTTGGTGCTGATCTGTTAAAACTGAGGCATGGATTATGTGTACAGTGACAATTATCCACAAACTCAGAGGGTTATACTATTAATCCAAATCCATCCTAATAATATATAGAATGGAATGGGTCATATTACATTGAGAGTGGCCAAACATTGACACTTCCTTTTTTCTTTTTCTTTTCTTCTTTTCCTTTTTTTCTTTTTTTTTCCTATTAGCCCATATTATACAAATGCTGTGCCTGAACATTTGTGCAGGGTTTCAATCAATTCTTGTAATGGAATCATGACTAATCCCAATCCTCCATTTAAATAGCTCTATAAATTCTTGAACTGAGATGGAAAGAGTTTTGTGGTGGTAGAGGGTGGGCAGGAAACAGGAAAGTTGCTTAAATTAGCAACTTCTGGACTTTATGGTATTTTTGTGACACTTGATCACAGTGTAGCCAGAAGCTACAGCACAAAACCAGAGGACTTGAATCACACAAAAGAAAGGACTAAAATAAAGTCTAATTAGCTTTCATTTATAAAAAGGAAAAAAAAAAAGAGAAAATTTGCAGACATACTCTCCTTCAGGACATTGCACACTGAAATGTTTACAGCCTGTAAACTAATAAAAATAGACAGCTACACACAAGGTCATCAATATAAGACTTGCTGGGTGGGAAGAATAAGCCTTATTTCCTTCACTCAGAAATGGATTGAACATTTTTGCTGTATATATTTGCTAGTCTTAGAAAGAAAATAGATACATTCAGCTTTCAAGCTAGCTTGCACCACAAGGCTCACCTGTGGGATGGAGTATTGTCTTAGGGGAAAGAAAGACGAGATTTGAGCTGTTTGTCTTTAACTAGCCTGCAAATTTATTTGAAATTTCCTGGGTTAGTTGACAACAACTTCTCCCAAGGAGGTGATCATTCCTTACTCTGACTTCATGAAAAAATGCTGTTTCCTCTAGTCAGCTTGAGTTAAAAAAAAAAAACAACACCCTACAAAAACTCTTCCATGCCCCAAAAGGCAACTAGTCCAGTGCTAACAGTGCAGCAAGAGTCTGACCCTTTAAATGGAGAGGAAAATGTGCTGGGGGATGGGAGGGAGAAGATGCATTTCATTCCTGGGTGGTCTTATTCAGAAGATAAATGTTATACCTGTTCCCCTAAACCAGACCACTAATCCTGTTGTTTTGCTTTTCCTTTTTCCCAGCCCAAAGCAGAGAGAATCTTTAAAGGATCTTCATTACCATACTTCTCATTTAACCAAAAATGTTATTTCTTACAATTTGCTACTTTCAATCTTTTTTTTTTGTTTCCCAAATCTCAACTTTCAAATCAGGCTTGAACACCCAAATCTCTACCAATGTCCATATTGCTTTAAAAAGGCCTACTGTTTCCATGAAAAAGTGTACTAAGGAAAACATGAATACTTCTGCATCAATTTTCTGCAAGCAAGTCACCTCAGGTGCCCCGCCCCGCTCCGGCTTGGCCTGAAACTGATAGGTTTGTCTTTTTGCATTTTTTAAACTCTCTCTGAACATTTTTGTAATCTGGGAAGTTGAGGTATGGAGGAGTAACTAGAAGGCTTTGAAACAGAAGGTCTATTAATGTGATTAGTGAGTTTGTTGCAGACGTATGTGCAGTTGCCAGTGGAATCATCTTTAAACACTGTGCTTGAGTATCAACTCCACCAAACGAGACTAGGGTGGAGAAAAGCAGCGGTTTTGTTGTTTGTCTCCGGACCACATGTGAGATTTTAAGTCGTTATTGCCATACGTTCTCATTTCTCTTCTCACTTGCTCTGTATAATTGGTTTTGATACATAGTGTGCGTTAATAAACAAAGAGGCTGAGTTAGTGTGTTTTTTATGAAAGGACTTCTGATCTGCATTTAAAAATACTTCGTAAGTTGTAGTTGGCTCCTAGGTACTCCCACAACAGAGGGCCCAATAGATTAGAACCCAGCTGGTGACGTGGCTCTTGAAATACTGTATCAATGCTAAATTTACATCGCTTTTATTAAACAAATAATGCTTCAGAAAATAAAGCTCTCATCTGCTTCCTACTGAGCAATTTTAAAAAACATTTTCCTCTTTTTCTCTAAAGCCTTACTGTACAAACCACATTTCTCCCCACTGTGATCTGTTTTGCAAAAGCAGCCTATTAATTGAGGATGTTTTTCAGTATTGACAAAAGGTCACTACAATCAATTATGGAGAATATTTGTAAAGAAGAAATCTTGCCTATAAAGCAATATATCCTGAGTTGTCTAATTTGTTCGTTGTAATAAGGCCATGCCCACTTATTGATTAATCAATCTTTGTTGTCTGTTTGCTGATTATATCAGGAAGTCTCTTAATGTAATGGAATATCATATACAGAGTTGGCTCTAGGTAATGTGTTGTAAAAATATTTATTTTTAATATTATAGTGCAAATGTTCAACCTGAGCAGATGATTTTTCCAGGACAGATCATTCTGATTTGTTATGGTAAGCCTAGAATTGAAAATGGGACCATATTTGGATTTGAAACATGAGTAGTAACATGACTGAGTAAGGTCACCAACACAGAAGTTTTTTTTGTTTTGATCCAATTTGTAAATCATTACCTGATGTATTCCATTCAAAAGTCTTCATGTTATGCAATTATACTGCATCGTGGATATACGATGCATAAATATAATTGAGCAAAAGCAAAATTATGTTGTATGCCAAAAATATGGTTGTGGATAAATTCAAAACGGTTGTCAGGTTATATTTAAAAGTGTAAGATTTGGCTACTTTATAGAATCATAAAAAGGAAACTGAGCATATTAAAATTAATTCATCTTCATATGCTTCATATAATCAAGATTTTTATCTTGTCACAAATCTTAATGTGATTTGAAGGACACAGACTAGTGGCAAGAGTTATGTACATAGAAGATATTGTAAGTTATGGTATAATTATCATTATCTCCGTTGGCATGAGTGCATCATTTCTACTAAATAATATGCCTTATTTTGCTGTGACTCCATGATTCATTTTTGTTCTTTTGTACTGTAGTTGATGTAAATGAACCACATTAAACTGCCCCCCTGCTCATTTTGTGTGTATTTAAGCATTTAAAATGTCTCCAAAATCCATTATCACTCCGTGACAGAAAGATGAGAAAAATGTGTGAAAAACTCATAAACAGGTAGAATTAGAACATGTCTGCAAATTAACTTTTGACAGCTGTAAGATATCTAAGATATAAGCTGGAATTTGTGTTGGAATTCAAATAAAAAAATGCTATATTTTAAATTGAGGAGAAATAATGAACCACTGATGCTGATGCTCAGTGTTAGTATTACAACGCAATAATTTTTTTTTAAAACTCATGAATCTTCCGAGAAATGAATACTTGATGATCATAGTGTTTGCTGTTAAAATACTCAGTAGGACCAGAGAATCAAAGGGAGAAACACAAGAACACAGCAATAATTTTCCATTAATCCTTACTTCAGTATTTAACGTGCTAAAGTTTAAATGCCTCTTTTTGCTGTATAAAATGCTCATAACATGATTTAGCATGATGCAGATCTCACTGTGAGTAGTAAAACGGAAAGAATAAAAATAGGCCCTAATTCTGCAAGCATTTATGCACACACAGCTCCGTTTTTATTACTTGTGTACATTAAAACTTGCTGATATGTATAAGGAGTATTCAAAAATAAAGAACTTCAGTGACGGGACAGTTTCTATAAAACAAAGATACCACATATCAAAAATGCCAAGTTTAACATCAACAACATGTGCCATGTCTGCAGCACTTTCAAATTACAACACAATGTTTTTACCAGAAGTGTAGTTGAAGTCACAAGTTCAATTAACACATCCATTGCGAATGAGAATGTAACAGTTCTCTCTCAAAATTTTAATATGTATATTGATTCTCAGTGCATTCTGGAATGTGGATTCAGCTTTTCCGGCTCTGGAAATCTAATGTTCAACATATGGCCACCTGCAGTTTCTTTCTACCATGGTAAAATTTTTATGCCTTTCCCCAGGGAAAAATTGAGGTATCATAGTTGTTTTCTGGTTTACACATGCTATGTAGATTACACCTTAAATAGGTGACATGCAATTTAAATCCAGACAGATTTTTGGCACTGATATGATGACTTGAAAGATATCATACCACAAATTTTAAATTCATTTATGTGGTAATCACAGTTGTTGGAAATGCCTGTTTGCTTTGCTGCATCAGGGCTACATCTCCGAATCAGCGCCAGCTAAAAACTCAACCTCTCAGTAGTGAGTCACTTTGGGAATGCTGCAATGCTATCACATTCTGAAATCCTAGGGAAACTGAAGTGGTGAAAGGGTTGTATAGTTCTGCTGTCATGACTGTCAAAACTAGGACAAAACATCAACATTTCCATAGAGGAAACAAATACTCCCTCTGAGTTTTTACAGTAAGGACTGAAAAAAGGAAGTGGAATAGTGTCACTAAAATACCCCACTGTGTGTTACTACCACAAAATTCTTCCAGTGTTTAAGCAGGGACATAAAAGTTACTTAAGTAATATAAATAACATTTTGGTTTTTTTTAAGGTGGTTCACAAAACACTCTTATAGAATAATAAAATAAAATATGCCTTCCATAGCCACAGTAAATAAAGTCAGTCTCTTAAACACAAATAAAGCGTGGAAAAATGATGCTTTGTATGATATACATGGAGTAGTCCCCATAATTCTTCTAAGCAAAGAATTGGGTTTTATTTAATTTAAACTATTTGTCCACATTATCTTAAATAAGAACAGAACTTACTGCCATGATATATTTAGCTTTTCTTAGCTTGCTTTCAACTGTTATACTATACACAGTTCCATTATACCTTCTTATGTTGCTGCCTTGACAACAAGAGCATGTTGTTCCACATAGGCAGCTGCGTAAGATGTCCCAGCAGTTACATGCAACAACACCCTTGACTTCTGGGGTCTATGGAGGCAAAGTATGCTGACGTAGAACACCTTGTGGAAATTGATGTCTCCCTGCATACATATATAGGGAATATACGTACAGCCATTAGACTGCCAAAGAAAGTTGGTTACTTAAGAAAAGTTCTCGAATAAAGATGAACAATATCATGCTCATGTGCTCAGGTTCTCCTCTTGTGGATTTCCATGCAAGTGTAACTGGGGGTGGTCAGAGTGTTCTCCTTAGTAATCTCTGCTGTAGGTTAGAGGAAAATCAGGTTCAGTCTGGAAATTTGCATATTAACATAAACTGAAATACAGGTATGCAGTTGTCAGCTTCAGTTAATTAGAAGATATTACAGAATCTGAGATCTAAGTGCCAAAGGTGAAAAACAATGTTCTGTGTGTCACAGAGTGTGCAATAAACTGCCCTATGAGCTCTGCATGTGGATTACTATCATGCTGAATGATTTGACTGATTTATTTATCTAGTGGCACATGGTTGATCTTGAAACCAGTTCAGTCACATATACGTGGTGGTGTTTCAGATGGTCTCAAAGGTCTCTGTGTGGGTAGCAAGATACCACCACTGTGCAACGTGATGGTGATGGCAAGTGTGCAGGATAGATGGACAAATGCTAACAATATTTACATTCACCAGTATGCTATTGTAAAAATGAGAACTTAGATGATTCCATTGATTGTGATCAGCTGAAAGTGAAGTGACAAAAATAGGGATGAACTGTATTCTACCTGAAGAGGAAGGGCACCCTCTAGGGAAAGAGGTCCATAAGATCCTACAAAGATCTTACAGAAGATTTATACCTGTCTTGCAACAATCTTATTGAAGGTGACATACACTGTGGATGCTGGACTTCCACTCGCTTCAGTATCCTTCTCCCAACTGTATTGAGGAAGGTGGCTGTAGTCTGAGGTCCTAAGTTACCTTGATATTTTAAATCTATCAAGACCTCAAATAGAGTCTATCAGTGTTAAGACTGTGGCACAATCATAGACAGGAAGGGAGCTTTGTTTAAGATTTTCCTTTCTACCTCTTTTTAGAAAAATGCATTAACTACAAAAGTTGGAGCCCAACAAAATAATTTAGTGACTTTCCAACAAATTTACTACTGATATGGCCGCTGTCTATTACTCAGAAAAAATACGCTATTTTTGTCATCATAGTACCCTAAAGCTATAACAAAGATAGTAAAAACAAGTATTTTTAATACTCTTTATTGCATGAAGGTTTACATAATGTAGCAATGCAAAGGAAAATACATGAAATTTCTCTGGAAAAGGCGAGAAAACTGTTCAAGGTTTTAAAAGCATATAAGACTAAATTATAGAAGACATATCTAAATGGTCAAGAAAAAGAGAAAAAACCACCCATCCTATATTTTTAGACTTCAGACTCCTGAGACAGGGCAATGCTTTTAATAGAAAGAAATATTAATCAGCAGGTAATTCATAGAAAGGTATCATAAAAAGTAGCTAAATTTTTAAAAATTATTTGGTAATCTCTATTGTCC
This sequence comes from Phaethon lepturus, assembly GCF_000687285.1. Classification (NCBI taxonomy): domain Eukaryota; kingdom Metazoa; phylum Chordata; class Aves; order Phaethontiformes; family Phaethontidae; genus Phaethon; species Phaethon lepturus. Next base: position 132,383 of record NW_010555331.1, on the reverse strand, counting down.
ATGGCCTCCGGTCCATTTACAGAATGTGTTTATATGTACTACTGAAGAGGTTATAAAGCAGTCGCCTCAGGTCTGACTGTTGCTCACTCCGGGTTCTTGCATGTCTTGCTGAAGCATCTAGTATAAAGTATTCATGGAGAGAGGCCATGATATTAAACGAAATCTAGTTTGACTCAATTCCTTTGGTTTTTTACTTTTTCAAAAGAGTTAATTAAAACTAAATAACACGAGATTATTGACATCATAGTTACACTTGACAAGTTTTGATAAGACAACAACCTGGGCTTGTCATATTTTTTCTGATTCTAGTTCATCCAGATATAACCTCAGCAAAGTAAGTTTTGAGTCAGATTTGAATCAACGGTAGCAGTATATTTATTGATCTCATTTGTCAATACCTTTGGACAACTCCTGAAAGAACTCTAATTATCTTAGAAAACAAAGTCCTTGCAAATGGAAATTGCATGATTGATCAGTTGCTACTATTTTACCTTGCAGTTTGAAACATGAAGCTAAGGACTAATTCTGAAGTTCAGCCCTTTGAAAGAGGTCTTTGAATATGACTCCTTGTTTCAGAACAGCTCCTGAAGCACCAGAAACTTCCAGAAGCAGAAGAATTTTAGAATTTCCTCTTTGCCATATAAAGAAATTAATCTTAGAAGACTGCATTAACAAAGTGCTACATAGTAGTGACCTGTACTGCTACACGCAGACATGGGCTTACAATACGTGATTTTGGACAAGAGAATACCTAATATCCTCCAGTAAATTTTCGTACACTCTACATATTTTTCTGAAACAGCAGTACAAAGGGAAACAAACGGTTTGGTAGACAAAAAAAGATTAGAAATTATTCTTTACCAAGCACTTTGGGGTTGAGTAAGGCAAAACCAGGTTTCAGAACCACATACCCATCAGGAAGCTTAGGAGAGCATCTGCCACATTGTTTTGTTGCATGAAGACTAACAGGAAAGAAAATCTAGTTGCTGGGACTCCATAGAGGTGACCAGGCATACATGTGCTGATAAATGTGCACCAAATTCTTGAGGAATTCCAATAGCTTGATCAAGTAAAATATAGCTGTACCAGACTGTCTTTTTCTATAACTGCATACAGAGCTGGAATGTTTACATTCAGTGCAATGGTTTTCTGATGAGCCCATTAACTCTCTCAATATCTAATGAGAAAAGGAAGCACTCTAGACTGCCTGGAAGACTTATTTCAAGAACCTGGGTAGGCTGGAAGATAAGGATAGAAATATGGACTTTAACTGGAGATTTCACCGGGATGATAGAAGGTTAGATCAAGCCACTGATGGCAGTGGAAAGTTGAATTCTCAACTGGTCTTGCCATTAGCAAGTAATTTTTTGTGCTGCTGACATGATAAGAATAGAAAGCAGACAATGAAGCAGAATTATTAAATACCTATGGGTGATAGACTGGATTTAATCTCTGGTTTTGGGACATAGTTAAGTTCCACTTGGAATAAAGAATACTCAGGAGTAACCTTATGGTATCTTGTAAATCCACTAAAATACCAACTACAGTAGAGGTTAAAATGGATTTTTTCCTAATTTATGGCACATATTAACATCTTTTAAAAGGTTCACTCTGCCTTGGAAAGAGTTACAGTGGAAGATAAAGGAATTACTTATTTAATCAGAATCCAGTCTCAGCATAGTAGCTGCCTTCTATGTCTGTAAAAACACGATAGAAGGAGTCAGCTTCTCTTTATAAATTGAGAAAATGGGATGAGTGCTATTGTAGAGATTCTGAACTGTCAGCTCTGCTGGAGGAAATGGGGACCACTCTCTCCCATCCTGCAAGAGAGATTCTTATAACCCCACAACAAATTATTCCAGTGCAGGTCACTCTCAAATGCTTCTGTGCTGTCTGTCTCACTTTGCACCCTCTCTGGAGGGTGAGATGCTCCCAGTTGAGAGGAAGGTGACTAAACCAGTGTTGTAATACTTTAGACCAATCCCCAAGTATTTGTGGTGAGCTTAGAGTAAGTGCAGACCTTTGAACTGCAGTGCTGGTAAGCTCAAAATTCATACAGGTACTTCTGAAAACACTACCATAAAATCATGTGGTTATTAATTCTAGCTATAGCGTTTCTGTGCATAGCCCAGAAATCCTTCTCCCTTCCTTTAATGTTATTTGCTTCCTATAATCAATAACTGTCAAGTTTAGTTTTATGGAAAGTGTATCTTACAGAAAGCAACAGGACAATTTTCACCACAAAACAGTTTTGTGTGTGAAGGAGGTATATACTTAATTGATGAGGTAAGATTTATATTCTAGTTATACTCAGCTACCCGATAGACAACTTATTAATGAAGAAGTGGGATACACACAGTTAACAATTACAAAAGGGACATTTGTGGCTTATCCATTTCATCTCTACACATGATAGCTTTGGACATCTCCCTCTCTCAGATCACTGGCAAAGAATACCGTTTAATATCTATGTAGTGCCTATTACAATTAAAATTTATCCATTTTGTGCAAAGAAAAACATTTTTTCATTGTGGAATATTTTTTCAACTGGAATTTTTATTTTAACAGCACTAATTGTGTTAGTGTCTTCAAAGTGTCCCACTTCATTAAAAGATTAACAGAAAACATGATTAATGGAAACGGTTACTAGATTGTGCCATCCATTTTTCAATTTTTATTTTTTTTAACTTAAAAATTCCTAAGATAGTTTTCTTGGACATCTGCTTTTGACTCCGTGGTTCATTCTCAGCACTAACCTTGTCAGTGGTGCAATAAACTGCAGTTTAGCTGTACTCTATGTACAAACAGCAGCATTACAATCCTTGATTTGTGAGTCCTTTTAATTTCTCCTGCCCCACAGTACCCCCTCAGATGCACGAGGCCGTTAGGATTATTAACCTCTGACGGTTCATTAGCCTGGGATTAGCAGTGGTTGTGATGGTGCAGCATAACCGTGTAGCACCCATCAGGCCAAACCAGGCCTGCAGCCCAGAAACTGTGCCTTTGCCCTTCAAATTCAAAGCTTGTTCTAATCCCTAGAGTTAGAAATTTGCTTAAATCCAGAGGATAAGGTTTAAATGATCTGTAATGGCAAGCCCAGTCTGTGCTTGTTATTTCATAGGCAAGTTAGTTGATGGTAGATGGGCTGGGGAGGCTGCCTGGGCCCAAAAGGGCTGGCTTCCCTCATACCCACACAAAGCACTGCTGTGCTTGCACAAGGCCGGCTTTTATCCCCTCAGGGCCTGGAAAGGATGGTGACAGCTGAGGTTCACAGTCACCCTCCTAGAGCTGGGAAGGTGGAGGGAGAGCTGTAGGGCTGGGTGCTCTGGAAGATTCTGGAAGCTTCCCTCAAACCCCCTCCTTCCCTCCCCTCTCCTCCTTGCCTTGCCCTG